>NC_043709.1:2302898-2305700 GCF_006229205.1 Suricata suricatta
GCAACGCGGCGCTTGAACTCATGAATTGCCAGATCATGACCTGAGCTGAAGTCGGGTGCTTAACCGACGGAGTCCCCCAGGGGCCCTTTATTAACGTTTTTTAAGTTTGAGAATGGGAGGGGGGTAATTTGTGTTTCCGAGACATCGCAGTGAGTCTCAGAGTGCGGGGAACTGTGGGTTGTGTTTCTAGTTCCTTGAGGAGAAGTCTTCCAGTCGCCGAGGATAGAAATGCCTCTCTTCCCTGTGTGCGGCATGAGTTTTTCATTTTACTTAAAGTGGGTCAGGCTAACCCGTTTCCAGGCGTCTCCATATGCCTTCCTGCGACGGCCCTTCCGTCCTGACCCTCTTCTGGAAGCGGTCCGCCGCCCACCCTCCTCTCCGCCCGCGGGGGGCCGCCCCGGCGCCTCGTGTAAATACAAGTGTGTGAAGAGCCCTCTCTCCTGGCTCTCTTCTTCATACTTCTCTTTATTTAATCCCCAGAATGTGTTATGTTGTGTGTGTTCTCAGCTTCTGTTTTTACATTTAGAATGCTTTTGCCCGTTTCCTGCAGGGATGAGACATTTGGGCCGGCTTCAATTTTCTCATTCCAAGTTTGGAAACGAAACTTTGGACTCAACGCCGAGCTCGTCTGAGGTGTGCCGAAGCCTCCGAATCTGGAGAAGAGGAGAGTCGCGCGCACCGCGCTTGCCCTCGGAGCCCGGGCGCCGTCGGCAGCGCGGGCAGTTTGGCCCGGGGTTAGTTGGGAAGGTGGCGGCCCGTAATGTGTGCGTGTGCGTGCGTGTGCGCGCAGGGGTGTCGGGAGCACAGGAGTGTGTTCCTCCCCTGCGGCGGCGTGAGGATGCCAGAGACGCAGCAGCAGGACGCCGGCACCCAGGGTTCCCAGCAGAAGCCCTCCCGCCCCCGGAGGACCCGCCCCCGGAGGACCCGCCCCCGGGGCAGCCAGAGGTCTGTGCCCACAGCACAGAGCGTGCCCGGCGAGGTGGCTGGATGGCAAGGGCTAAATCAGCCCCAGAAGCGATGGGGGCGGCTGGCAAGCTCCGTGTGAGTAGGGCGGGATTACCCACAGGCTCACCAGTGTGGCCCCACCCTGGGTGACTCCTTGGAGAAGAAAGGGTAGGATTGTGTAAAGGAACAAAGCGGATTCAGTGCCGACTCGCTGCCAAGATGCTCTTCGGGGTGTCAGTGGTGGAGGGCCCGGTGATTTCTCCGAGGACACGGTGCCCGGCCGTGGGGCACCTGTCTCCTCTCCAAGTAGGGGGGCGGACGGCCGTGCAGGATCAGACCTGGGAAGACCTCGCTGACTCCGGGCAGGCGAGGGCAGCGGCCCCTAACGGGACGGCTAGTCCAGGCCACCGAGGTCCCTGGACGAAAGGGAACCACTTCCTTCCAGTCACCGGCCTGTCCAGGCTCTGCCTGTTCTCTTCTCCCCCACCCCCCCGCCTCTTTAGGTCAGCAGTTCCCGGGAACAGGGACTTGCACTTTCCCCAGGAAGCTGGGTTCCCCGGGCGCACCCCCGGTGCATTAACGTTCATCTTCAGCGGAAGCCCCATGTGGAGTCAGAGCCTGGGGTTCTCGCCTGCCCAGGAAACGGGGGCCCTGCCTGGATCAAACCAGGACCCTGTGTGTGGTATTTTCTGATGCCGACCGGTCCTCCAGGCCTCTGGTGCCGGCGGGGCGTCTGCTCCGACCACGTGCGGACCCCCCGGGACGGCCCCACCTCCGACACCAGCCCCTGCCCCACTTCTCCTGACCAGCCACACACTGGGGCTTCCCGTGATCCGCGCCTCAGTTCTGGAATTTGCTACAATGACTCAGGGAACCCATGGAAACACTTTGCACATTTCCCAGCAGATCACAAAGCTCCAATTCAGGAAGAGACATGGGAAATGAGTTCTAGACCCGGGCACGGGGTGCGCATGGACCTTCCCTGCCCTCCCCGGGCTCGCCGCTCTCCCCGCTCTCCCCGCACCTCCGCAAGCCCACCCACCAACTCCCCTTGTTGAAGAGTTTCTAGAAGGCTCAGCCTGCCGCCCCCCCTCCCTGCAGCCTGGCGGGCGGGGCTGTGGGTCCCACTCTGTCCCTGTGCTTGGACTTCCGGCAGACCAGCCCCACCCTGACGTCATCCGGGGGCTCCCCTGAGTCACCCCATTAGCACAGACCCAGGTGTGATCAGAGCGGCTCCCGATGAACAACGGAGGACGGTCCTCAGGGCCCCGGGGTTTCGGGAGCTCTGTGCCAGGAGCCGGGGACGGGACTGAGTATATTCTTTGACAGGACACAGTAAGGCACGTCTAAGACGCCCCCGTGGATTGTGTGCTGCTTGCAGGATGGGGTGCCCTACCCCGACTGAGAGGTTTCTCGCACACCAGCCAGATGCTCTTGGACACGACTTCCCATCCCCCTTCCCGAAATGCACACCTCAGCTCCCGATTCAACTCCAGACCCGAGGCGCCCTGCCAGCCCCGTGACCCCGGCGCGGAACGGCTCGAGTCCCCAGCTCAACAGTGAGCATGCGTGCTGAGACCCAGGGGCCGGGCCCCGTCCCTCCTCATCCTCTACGAAGAATGGCCGTCGGGGAATACTGAACAGAGAGGAAGTCACGTTGGTGGGGCATCAACCATTTGGCCGATTCAGGTTCCTCTGCCACCCGCCCTCTGCTGGCCTCCTGACTGTCGCTCTGTTGGGAAAATCACGCTGTTGCTGGCGATCACAGCCTGCTTTTGTCCTGAGTTCTTCCTGGCTGCAGAGGGGAGGCCGGTGCGGGGGGGGGGGGGGGGGGGGGGGGGGGGGGGGGGGGGGGGG
>NC_043709.1:2305800-2324973 GCF_006229205.1 Suricata suricatta
GCAGCAAGACTAGCGGTCATGTTCCCAGGACACGTGCGGTCGGCCTCTGAGGGGGAACCAGACCCAGAGGTGGGCCCTGGGGTCAGCGAGGGGAGAGCCAGGTGGGGCTGGGGGCCGCTGTGCACCCTCACCCTGCACCTGCTCACGGCACCCCCTGTGCCCGCACCCCGCTCCTGCTCGAGCTGACCCCTCCCCCGCCGCACCCACACCCTGCTCCTGCTCGCACTGTCCCCTCGGGGAAAGGATGGATTTCCCCTGAGCTCGGTTCCTCGTCTGCAAATTCGAAGTGCAAACAGGGCCCGTGTGAAAACCAGACGTGCGCGTACGGGTTTCGGTGACCAGCAGGGAGCCACCACGCGTGTCCGGCCACCGGGGGTGGACGGGTGGTGAGGACCAGGGAGAAGCACCTTGGGAGAAACACAGTGGGGTGACGGCTCTGGTGCCTCTTGGCGCAGGCGACCAGGACACAAAGAGCGGAGTCTGCCCGATGCCACGGGCACGGGTGGCCCCAGATTTGGGGAAATGCACCAGCTCCGTGCAGCAGGGCGGGACCCCTTCCTCAGACCTGCAGGCGGTCAGCCCCGAGAGGGAGGGGCGGCAGGGCTCTCCAGGAACAAGGCCAGGCCAGCACCATGCCCCCGCCGGACCCCCCATGGCCGTGTGGGTGTTTGGGTCGTGGCTACGTGGTGGGCTGGCCGTGACCACATGGCTGCTGTCACTAGAAGCTTCCCCTTCCCACCCGTGGCTCTAGGCCTGGATCCTCAACACAACCGAGGCAAGAATGTTAGAAAGGAAGGAAAATAAAGTAACACAAGCAGTGTTAGCTGTGGCCGTGGTCACCCAGGACCTGGTGGGGCCGCCTGGGGGACAAGGAGCCTGTCTGTCAGGACAGCCCCCCAGCCTCACCTGGTGGGTCTCAGACCCAGGCGGCCCCAGCAAGGCCATGTGGCCTGGCCACCCAGAGGTCGGGCTGGAGAGGGGGTCGGCTGACGGCAGATCGGGGTGCGGCCGTACGCCTACACGCAAGGAGGGGTGAGCCTCCCGATCCTGTGGCTGGACTGGTGAGGACAGACCGGCCAGGGGGGAGGGGGGTGGCCGGAAGGGCAGAGACGGAGAAGTGTCGTGAGGTCAGCGGGGCCAACAGCCTCACCCGGCAGGTTCCGGCCTTGTCCTGCTCTGTGCGGAGCTCTGAGCTGCACTGGGCCTCCCGCCTGGACTTTCCGGAATCTTCTCTCTGTGACCAGCTTCCCCGCCTTGCTGCCCAGGCTTCAGCCTCTCAGAAAACCATCTGTTGGTGCCAGACAGCTGCTGCGCGCTCACCCCAGGGCCAACGGCACTCTTGCGAGCGGAGCCATTTCTTGCTGTGGCTTCTGTCATGTCACTTACTTCCGCGACGCGCCTCTGACGGAGACGTCGTCCCCAGGGATGTCATCCACGGCTCCTGCACAGCTGCGTCAACAATATCCACGATCTGAGCAGTGTCTTCTGGGGGCCCAAGCCCGCCGGGTCCCTGCCATGGCCGCCTACGTGTCCTACGCAGCAGGAGCCTGATGCAGCCTCATCGGCTTCCAGAACCCACACGGCGCGGAGGGGCACCAGGGAGGGAGGGGCGCACACGCGAGTGCGGGAGTGCGCAGCCCTGGGGACGGGCTCGGGGCCAAGGTGGGGAGGCATGAATGGGAGCCGAGGGCAAAGAGGCAGAAGAGCACGTGACCGCTCTGATCAGGGCTTGGGGACGGCTCCACAGAGCGGATGGGCTGATCCTGTGGGCACATGAAGGAGCACGGGCCCCTGTCCTCCCTCCCAGAGCCTCAGGCGGCGGCGCCTGCTGCCCGCCCCGCAGAGATGGCATGGCCTCGTGCATCTCCGCCTGCAGCCATGACTCCATCCTCTGCTTGGTGGCCTTTCCGGTGCAGGATGCATGAGGCTCTGCCCACCACTCAGGCCTTCTGGAAGCTTCTGCGCGTCGAGGTGCTAGGCCCCTGTCGTCTGTTGCCTCCTGTCCTGCGTCCTCTTGTCTTCTGGGAACGCCGCCCTGATTCCCTGCGGCGGACCCCTCTCCACCCTGCGCTCCTGTGGTTCGTGGGTCGGCCTCCCTCCCCACCTGTGCGCAGAGGCCTGGCCAACCAGCCGCTCTCTGCCCGCCCCCAGGCTGGCTGGCAGCTGACCCCGTGTGGACACCTGGCCCCGAAGGAGTCAGTCCACATCCACCCTGGGGCCTGGCTGGAAGGGGAAGAAGGGCGTTGGGACGGGCCTGGGGGATAACCCGGGGCCTCGGGGAAGGGAGCGCAGCAGGAGCTGCCGCCGGGGGAAAGGTGGCCCGGGAATGGGTCAGAAGCAAGACGGGAGCCTGGGTGGCTCACTCGGTGAAGCATCCGACCTTGGTCACCACCTCAGGTCGTGATCTCACTGTTCATGGGTTCGAGCCTCGTGTCAGGCTCTGACTCACAGTGTGGAGCCTGCGACGGAATCTGCGTCTCCCTCTCGCTGCCCCTCCCGCGCCCCCCCCCAGCTCTCTCTCAAAAATACATATTAAACATTTTTTAATAAAAAATAAAGTCAGAAACGACAGATGAGAAGAAATAAGTGACAAATGGCATTTTAATGCACTTTGTATTTTGGAATAAAGTCAGATTTACAGAAAATTGCAAAGATAATACAAGTTCTCGTGCACCCCTCAGCCAGGTCCCCACCGCCAACATCTTCACCGCGTGATAGGCGTGTCACAACCTACGTACCTTCATGGGATGGGCTACTGGGGGTCACCGTGTTTCCACGCACGTCCTCTTTCCGTTCCAGGGTCCAGTCCGGGCACCGCCCGCCCCGAGCCGTCACATCTCTGCTGTCACCTCTGGTCTCTGACACCTTCAGATTTTCCTGGCGCTTCACGACCTTGATGGCATGACCTTCCAGGTGCCTGTGCAGCACCTCCCAGTGAGGCTCCAGGTTCGTCTGACGTTTGTCTCTCTCTGAGCCGGGGGGTGTGGGTTCGGGGAGAGAGGCCCGCAGAGGGGCCCGCTGCCCTCTTCACGTCAGCCCTGGGGTGCCTGATGCCTACACGGCGTCACAGGCGACAGGGACCTTCACTCCCTAAAGCCGTGCTTGCCAGGCTCCCCACTGCCGGGCACTGTGCCCGGTCCCCACACGCTGTTCTTCACAAAGCGGTTCTCTGAGTCAGGCTCACCTTCAAGGGCAGTGGGGAGAAAAATCAGCTTTACCTCTTGGAGGAAGGGGTGTCCACGTGTATTATTGGGAACTGCTGATACTAACTGAGGACCCAGGTGCAGCCACGTCAGAAATTCTACCTCCAGACCTTTGAGTCACATGGTCTCATGTTCCCTTTATAAAAACAATGAAGCAAATTTGGATGGGTTCCTGTCACCTGTAAGTGTGCCATTACCAGCTTGGATTTGGGGACACAACTGTCCCGAGCTTCCTATGTTTGTTAGGATATAGATTGGCTGCCGCACCTGAAAAGATGCAAATACAAGAGCATCATAAATATAAACAGTTTCTCTACCACGTAAAGGCCTGGGTCGGTGGTTCAGGGCCGGTGTGACCAGTCCACCGTGATCCAAGGCGGGCTCATCCCATCTCGTAGAGTCAGGCCATCCTCCAGCTGTGGCTCCTAACGCAAGGCCTGAGCTGGCTGCCACAGCGCCGGCGAGCACACCGGCCTCCCAACCACCAGGACTCGGAACGAGAGAGAGGGAGGGTGCGATTTGAAAATTGCGCATGAACTCCTCGCTCACTTTCCCCTGACTGGGTCTTGCGGGAACACCTTGTAGCAAAGGGCTGGGTGAGGAGATTCATCTGTTTGGGGCGTCACGTCGTGTCACCTTCAGCTCCCGGTCTGGCTCCCACATACACTTCTGGGACATTAAATCCTTGCTCATGATTCCAACTCGCCCCTTGCAGGGGCTGCTGCCCACGCCTGTGTGTCCGTCCTTGGACTCCCCCCTGAGCAGAGAGCTGTCTAGACCATCGCCAACACGCAGATTTATTTCAGTGTCCCAACTGCGTTCACACTCCATGTGCAAAGTCAAATTCGTTACCTCCCCACACACACACTCCTCTCCCCCATCCCCGATTCTGAGAGTGGTTGGCCCCCTGTCCGCCCCTCATGCACAACCGAAGCCTGAGTCACCCAGGCCACACGTCCTGCCCACGCTCTGCGGCCAGCCAAACATCAACCCGGTTACCCACTGCCCCGTATCTCACGAACTCCACACACTCGCCGTTCCCGCAGTCCGCGCCGGGCTCACACCCTCCGTCCCCGAGGTCCGTGCGGGACTCACACTCACACCCACACTCACTGAAGCCTTCAGCACGCTCACTTCCCATCACTCTGCACAGCCAAATCGGGGTGGTTTTCCTTTTTGTGGGCTTTGGGGGACTTTGTTTGAGAGAGAGAGAGAGAGGAAACGCCCAAGGACGGGACAAGGGCACAGGGACAAAGAGAGAATCTCACGCAGGCTCCACACCCAGCACAGAACCCAGCACAGGGCTCGATCCCCGACCCTGAGGTCATGACCTGAGCCCACATCGAGAGTCAGGCCCTCAAACGACGGAGCCCCCAGCACCTCAGGGCGGTTCTTCTACCATGTCCAGCATGAGAGCTAACGTCAAGGCCAGATTTCCTGGCTTTACCCGACCTCAGCCTCCTCATGCGCAGGACGGTCAGGTCTCTGGTCCGGCGGGTCTGGGGACCACGGGACGGTCCTGTAAAACTACTTAGAACAGTAACTGGCCCAGGACACACCCAGCTTACCCCAGGCCTCACGGGAACAGTCATTGTCATCGCCGTCCAGGCCACGTTCTCTCTGCCGCTCCGCGCCCCCCATAAGTCTCCAGTTTCACTCCCCGCTCCCTACGAACTCTGTCCCCACCGGCATCTACGTGTCAGCGCTCCCTGAGCGAGCGAGCTGTCAGCTACCCCTTCTCTGTGACTTGTGCTCAGGCCACACTGACCGCGGGACCTGGATCTAGAGAAGCGTCCAGGCCTGGGCAACAACACGCACACGTGCACACACGCGGGTGCCCGTGGGGGAGCCCAGCCCTCGGAGGAAGCGAAAGTCCCGCTGAGAGAGGAACGGGGACAAACGCTCTGCTCCAGGGAGTCGTGAGCGCCCCACAGCTGCCAGAGGCACGAGGCCCAGCCAGCCATGTGCCGGGAGACGTTTGACTACTGGCGCCCCAGAGAAGGTGTAAATGCCGCCATCAGACAGACTCCACGCCACCAACATGGCTTCCGTGGGCTCGCGGAATTCCTGACACGTTAGCGGCGTGCTGCCGCTCACCTGTCCATCTGGCGTGTCCACCGACACACCCGACGTCGCCACATCTCCAAGGCCCAGGAACTGCAAAACTCAAGTCTTGGAGCTCATCGTTAAGCATGGGGCCGCGTGTGTGGAATCCGACAGCGCGGCGTGTCCGTGACCGCGAGCACGGTTTCCTTTCTTGCGTGTCCACCCGACACCGCACGCGCAGCCCCATCATGCAGGAAGCTTCCAGGGCTCACGCGTAAACCTTCGTTTACCATAAATTACGCTTGTCTTCCGTCCCGTGGGTCTAAAGGCTTCTTAAGGCCCAGCACGGGGTTGGTGGAGTGAGTTGTGATCTCTCTTACAGAATTCCCAGAACCTACACCTGAGCATGGGTTTTGACGGGGGGAGCGGGGGCGGCTGTATGATGCTGAGCAGTTGAGCAACACACGCATCCATCAACTACCGGTCCATTGCAGACTCCGTGACATCTCGTGTGTGGAAAACCAGCACCGTCACACCCAACGTCAACCTAGAGCCTGGTCCCACGCTGCACTCAGCTCGCTGGGGTCACACCCTGTCTCCACAGCTTCCTTGTGTCCCGCTTCCTGCAGGAAGCCCGCAGGAACTGCCATGGACAGCTTGGCCCTTTGGAAGCTGGTAGGAGACCTGCTCTGCCCGTCGCCAGCCAGGGACAGTCCCTGGAGCCCACAGCACCCTCTCTGGAAGTGACCTGGCCTCTCTGTCTGCTGGCTACATTCTGAGAGAGCACTGGATGGACAGGGACGGAGAAGGACCCATCGGAAACACGACCTGTGTGGCTCATTTGTCGGGCTCTGTGATGTGGCCACATCCTTTGCGGACATGAAGTCTAGAAAGCTGTCTGACTTCTAAGACAAGGACTTGGAATTGGCCCACAGGGCAGAGCGGAGCGGAGCACTGATCCCCATAAACTGGGGAAGGACACGACAGGGTCCTTCCCTTCCTCACTGGTCAACAGACTGGAATATGGAGCTGATAATATTTTCTCCATTTCACAGATTAGGAAGGAAAGGTATAATGCAGACTGAAGCTCAAAGACTTCAGATTTCATGCTCATTAGTGCGATTTCTATTTTCTTCTTAGCCAGCACCCAACAGAGTTGGATGGAGAGTCATAGATTTAAAATGTGGGAAGAGGGGCGCCTGGGGGCTCAGTCAGTTGAGCCTCCAGCTTCGCCTCAGGTCATGATCTCAAGGTTCATGGGTTTGAGCCCCACGTTGGGCTCTGTGCTGACAGCTCAGAGCCTGGAGCCTGTCTTTGGATTCTATGTCTCCCTCTCTCTCTGACCCTCCCCTGCTCAAGCTGTCTGTCTGTCTGTTTCTCTCTCTCTCTCTCACACACACACGAAGTAAATAAAAAACATTTAAAAATTTATAAAATGCAGCAACATTTGAACCTGACTGGTTGGCTCCAGGCTGAGGTCCTTGGACCAAAATCAAGCTAATTCACAGGGACATCTACTCCTGTATCTTGACCCACCATCCTACACGGGTTTCTGTGACCCTTGTCTCACATGGACACCCCAAGCTCCAGCAGCCTGTGCTGAATGGGCATCTCCATGCCCTCTGAGCAGGGGCGTCCGAACTGCAGACATGCTGCATGGCCCCCGTGTCTGCTGCACCCCCGCCCCCCGGGACGGGTGGGCGTGGGTCTGCACGCATGCGCACACGCACCCTCGTCACAGAGTCACCTCCCTCTCCCAGCAAACACCTCATCCGTCAGCGGCCCCAGAGGCCAGCTGCTGCCGCTGCGTACAAGCATGCGTCCTGCCTTCTAAGGGCTATTTCATCATTGCCCCACATCACGATGATTTTGACAGCATAATGAGAAAGATGACTTACTGAATCCTTAGTCATATTTGTCAAACAAACGATTGAAAACAGTCTGTTTCCTCCCAGTCAGGGTGCCCGCCTGGCTGCAGACTTCGAATTCATAGCACACAGCACGGCTTCGTGGCTCTTGCCCTGCAAATGCAACAATTGTGGGCAAAGACAGAAACTGGAGCCTCGGGCGAAAGTCTGATGAAGAGATGTTTGTCTTCCAAATATGCTGTCCACCATCCCGGAGCCCCGTTTGCCCAGACAAATGGAGTGTTTCTGGAAACCTCGGGCGTTCACATGCTCCCTCAGCCTCGTGATTCAGTTCAGCCCCTGGACAGCTCCCTGTTCCCACTTGATGGGAGACTGGCCTCCTTTGTGGCTGTGTGAGCAGGTCTGCGCGCCCGCCCCCCGCACACTCCACCTCGCCTGCCACCCTGCTCAGGAGCCCAGACAAGTCCTGCTGCCCAGGGACACCTGCTTGTCAGGTCCCTCCTCCCACCAGGACACTGGCCGGCCCTGCGCTCGGCCTGGCCTCATATTTGCCCACATCTGCGCCCGCCCTGCTTCAGCAGCCACAGCCATGTGCCACCACGTACGGACATCCAGCTGTCCGTCCCTGAGCTTGAGACTCATGCATCCAACTCCTTGCCTCACACCCACAGGGATGCCCAATGGGCACCTACGAACACCTCCCCGAAACCTGACTCTGGATCTCTGCCCACTGAACCCATGCCCCCCACTCTCTTCACCATCTCCAGAAACTGTAACCCCATTGTTCCTGTGGTTTGAGCCCGATCTTCCACAGACAGTCCGTCTGCAGAGCCCGCCTGCAAAACAGGCAAAGAGTCTGAGCTCCCGGGCTTTTGCTTGCTTTCTGCCAAGCTTTCCCCTGGTCTCCCTCACACAGCCTTGACCTCCTCCTGCAGCCCATTCTCAACACTGACACCAGGGCTGATTTTTCCAAAATGCAGGTCGAATCAGGCCTCCCCTCTGCTCAGAGTCCCATAAGGAGACACCGTCTGTTGCCCAGTCCCTGCAGCCCCTCTCTGCCACCCTGGCCTGCTCCCTTCCTTTCTGGCCCCTAACCTGCTCTCACCCAACGCGTCTCCTGAAACCTCTAGATGTGCTCAACTCGCTCCCAACTCGGGGTCTTTGCAGCTGCTGCTCTCCCCCGGGTCTGTGCTCAGCACCAACCCCTCGAGGGGTCTTCTATGACCACCCTCTCTAAAACTGCCACCCCCCACACCCCAGGAGGCACCACCCCCACCCCGGATGCTGTATTTCTCTCCTCGGGATCCACTGTGCAATAAAACAATAATTGACTTCTTCCTCGTACTCATGACTTCCCCTCCACCATCACCTGCAGACAGGTGCCTTGCATCATTCACCTGTGGCACCCCCGGCGGAGGCGCTGCCTGGCCCGCAGTCCATTGAGTGGACAGATGGACGGATGCGCAGGTATGTGAGGCAAACAGCATGCTCGAGGAAGCCCAGGTGGCCAGGACAGTTGGAGGGACGGTGATGGGAGATGACGGGAGGCGCGTGAGGCTGGCAAAGTGCTGGTGCCCGGGCGTGAGCTGCAGCCTGAGACTCCAGGGGACCCCCCACTCGCCTGCACTGGAGGGAAACTGGGGGTCGTGTTCACACTCTAGATCGTTCTGGGTGCAGCCTAGAAACTTGACTGACCCACTGGGTGTTCAGGGGAGTAGAGGGAAATAGAACAGGGACGGGGCAGAGGAAGGGGCCTTTGGAACAGATTCGAGGAGATGAGTGGCCCACTGCTGAGTCACTCATCAAATCCCAACCATGGCCTCCTCCTGCTCACCCGCCCTCTCCCGTCACCTGCTCTGCATCCTCCACGTTGCCCCCCGCCCTGGGCCACCCGCAGTCCGCTCGCCTGAGTCAGCGTGTCTGCTCCCTGCCGAGATGGATGACCAACGTCCCCCGCACGGGAAATGAAGATGTGACCCAGCCGGTCCCCCTGGTGCCCCTCCCCCGCTGGATTTCCAAAACACTTTGGGCCGACATGTGCTGCAGCACTCAGAGGGAATTGCAATTGATCTGTCTTCTCCTCCACGGCCGCGAGCTCCCTGGGGTGGAGACCGCACCCCATTTATCACCACTGCCGGCGCCCCCACCGACCCCGGCACCCAGCAGGACGCCTGGGCGGGCACTGGCCCAGACACCCCGGGGAGGAACACAGGGCTGGCTTGGGCATGACTCTAGTTTGGACAAGGCCTCTGTGTCTGCAATTTCTGGACAACTAGTCTTACCGGAAGCCACAGAGGGCATGGACTTTCCTGGCTGCGTGGAGGAGACGGCAGTAATGCATTTCACAGGAAGGGGGAACATGGATTACCCTGAAAATTAATGAAACATACACAAAAAATTAACGATATGAAAAATGGCTTCTGAAAGCAGCAAATAGCTCTTATTGACCATATGCTATGTGATTCTCAGCCTCCTAAATCATAATAAACCATGGTCTGAACGCTTACATACCTTTTGTCGGAACCGACTCTGTATGCCCACTCTCTCCACTTCACCCCTGCCCTGCTTCTGCCTTCAGCCGGAGGCCCGGCCCTCCTCGGGGTTGGGGCTCCTTGGCCACGCACCGCAGTCTGCTCATGAGGGCCGTTCTGAGGATGAGGTGAGCAGCACCTTCCAAACATTAAGCCACTGAGAGATGTAAATTGCCAGTTTCAGACTCTGCTAATTCAATATTTAAGCTAATTCAGAGGTGGACCTAAAAGCCACTCAGCCTCTATTTGACAAGACGGACTCTAAAGCATATAATCTAACATGATTGTAGGCGCTCTCCTTAATCCGGCTCCCAGAAAAACCACAAATTGATTTCAAACCTTCAAAAGCAATCATGTAAATGCTACGCACTAATCACAGATGATCCTAACCTACCGAGATCCCTTCGCCACCCCGCTTTCACTTTTGGAGAGGGCTGTTGGTTCACGATATCGCGTCTAGGAACAGCAAAGTTCTCTGTGACATGACAGCTTTGTGACAGGGACAGCTGGGACTTGATCCTGGATCGGGAGGGCCCTTCCCTGACACACTCAGAGCGCCCAGTTCTCTATCCAGATGCTCACACTCTGCTGGGGAAAGTCTAGAGTCTTACTGACCTGCTCATCTTCATCAACAACGTGCGTCCTCCTGCCCAGTCTGGACCCTAAGCCCCAAAGGACAACCCTTTCCCTGTTCTGCCTCCTGCGAATCTCCCACAGTCCTGCCGTCACACACACTGGGTGACGCAGGCAGAGCAGAGGACGCTGAGAGGCACGGGGAGGGGAAGGGGCTTCCAAGGAACATTCGCTGTCATCCTTCCTCCTAGTGAACCTCCAGGTGAGGACGGCATTGGAGGAGGGCGCTTCTCTCCTGCGGGCGGTGCTGGCTCTCCAGCAAGAGATCTGCCTCCCGGGTCGTCCTGGACGACGAGGAAGCCACAGCCCACGGGGTCCCTCCCTCCACTCACCCCCTGCCTGGGGCAGTGGGCCCCACTTCTGCTCACTGAGGCAGGGCAGGGGGTGACCTCCAAAGGAAGTCTTGGGCTGCTCCCGTGCACTTGGAGTCACGTTCACGGATGTGCCCTACAAGCATCACCTGCCTCTTCCTTACCCACAGTCACGGCCAAAGGCTACCATGTCCCAACACGCCTCCACACCACCCTCTGCTCTTCCCCACCTCGGCAAGGGGGCCCAGACACCCGAACCCCGCCAGCCTTCTCCGCCCTGGGCTGCACAGGCTGCATCAGCACAGAGCTCTGCCCACTCCCCTGGCAGGGCTTGGACTCCACGGGCTCTTCTGGACGGAGACCACGGCCCCCGAGAGGCACACGCTCCAGGCAGCACCTCCACAGCCGCTCCCTTCCCAGCAGATGCTGCACGAACACCAGCTCATCCAGCAGCCCCTCTTACCTGGGTCCCACTCTTCCCTCCCATGACAGGCTGCGACCCTAGCCCGGCTTTCTTGGACTTTCTTGGGTTTCCTGAGACCACCCCTCCATGCCTGGCTTCAGATGCAGATCCTTCCCTATCGCTGCCCCCCTCCCGACAGATGTCCACCTCCACGTCCCTCCCTCTGACTCAGGGAGAGCTGTCCTCCTGCTCCTGAGACTGAACCCCCGCCTGCCCCCAACTCAGCACCCCGTCCCCCTCTCAATCTTTGCTCCCCTATAGATGATTCTCCTGTGGCCCCTCAGCTCCTCCAAGGACACCTTTCTATTTGAGACCAAGTTTCTGGAAATCATTGTCAACACTTACTTCTCTGGTTCTCACAAAATGGTCATGTCTGTGATGGAAACTTGCATGCAAGGGCAGCTTGGCTGAACTGTGTCCCCCAAAATCCATATGCCGGAGCCCTCACCCCTGCTGTATCAGAATGTAACTGAATTTGGGTACAGGGTCCCAAAGAGGTAATTAAGGTAAAATGAGGTCACTAAGGTGGCAGTCCCTAATCCAGTATGACTAATGTTCTTATAAGAAGACACGAGGACAGAGACACCCAGAAGGACAACTGTGTGAGGACCCAGGGAGAGGGCAGTGTCTACACACAAGGACCGAGGCCTCAGGAGGAACCAGTCCTGATGACACTTTGATCTGGGACTTACAGCCTCTAGAAGCAAGGATAATATTCCATTGTTTAAGATGCCCATCTGGTATTTTGTTATCCAGCCTTAGCAAAATAATGTGGCCTGGTACTTCCCAACTCTTTAAAACTCATGTTTCCTTTTAGGTAACATAACAACATCACACCTCCTTCCAATCCAGGTCCTGATGAGCCCCTGTGGCTGAGGACGTCCAACTATGGACATGGTCTTGCTGGGATTCTGGTCCTTTGCACACGGCCTTCTGTGGGGTTATTGTGCAACCTGGACCCATTGCTTTGGATTTTGGATGACCTCCCATCCACCCCATCCACGGGGCAGCTGTTTTGCATATATGTCAGTGATTGGCTCAGGAGTGGCCAGCTGATCCATGTTGGGCCAATCAGAACCTCTCTCTGATTGTTGGGTTCCCAGCCCAGGGCGAGTGGGGGTCTTTCTCTCTGGGCCTCAGAGAACTCAGGAGCTGCTGGTGGTCTTATTCTCTGCCTTGAGGACCACATGGTGGTCTGCAGTGCAGTGACGCCCAGAGATGGGAGACCAACCAAGAGCCTAATGGGTGAAATTGGTGTTTATAAAATCTGCACCTTCCCTCAAAAGTTGTCTGTGGTCATCATCCTTGAAAGAATCATGCATTGGCGTGATGTCCAAATGGGCCCAGCTGTCAATTTGTCTTTCTGCCCCAAAGTGGATCTTTCTCCTTGTTTTCTGTGTGGGTATGTGCTGCTATAACTGAGACGCAGATCTGGGAGCTGCTCAAAGCTTTTGTCTCTGTAATTCCACCGAGTTTATAGCCCGGTCTCGATCCAGCCCTGGACCCTGATCCATGCTGATGTTGGCCCCCTCTGTCTCTCCCTTCCTCAGCCACTCCTGGCCCTATGTAGACCCTCCCTGCCTCTCACTGGATAATTCCAACAGCCTCCTGTGTGCCCAGCGACATCAGTCTCCCAGGCCTCCCCATTTAGTAACCAGAGTGGTCTTGCTCAAAGATAATGGCCTCGCTGCCCTCCTGGAAATCTCCAGCCCATTGACCACCACAACCACCAAGTGGAGAAAGCCCTAGACCCAAGCCCCTTCTGACCGGATCCCTGCCCACCTGCCACTCCGGACTCACTCCCCACCACTCTCCCCGAGCCCCCTTTAAACACCAGAAAACTCAGTTGTTTAGAGCACTTTGTGACCTCTACCATGAAATCCCCTAAGATCTTCACACTGTTCCCTCTCCCTTAAAATGCTCTTTCCATTTTCTTCACTAGTCCTAAAATATTTCATTCCAATGTCACTTCTTTCAGCAAGACTTTCTTATAATTCTTACAGAATACTGATATTTTGTTAAATGTTTATGCTTATAACTGTGTATGCATAGCCATTGTGTTGTTGTGTGTGATAGAAAGTAAAACTGTAGACAGTAAAAGTACCATCAGCTGTGGACTAGTAAGGAGAAAGCCATGGTGCATATATAGAGGGGGGTAGAACAGACTCCATACAAAAGCAAAATGAAACAAAGACTGTGTGTCAAGTTGGTGCTCAACCACAGAGAGGAAACTTAATTCAATTAATTTAAAACATGGTCATTAGTCTCTCTCTATATTTATCATATGTATAATATACATTATAATTAGATACATCCCAAAGATGAAAAAAGGCCAAAAACCTCTTAATTGTTTCAGAAATCATATTGTCAATAATAATAGTGGTCGCCATTTGAAGTAGTTACAATATATAAGATAAAGCAAATAAGTGTGTTAATATTAAAAACCAAGAACTTTAGTGTAAGAGAAAAGAGATGCAATATGAAATTGAAGATGTTAAAAACAAATGAAAAAGAAATCAAAGATGTTAAATAAGGGACTCAGTCAGCTGAGCATCTGATTCATGATTTTGGCTCAGGTGATGATTCCAGGGTTAGGGGGTTAAGACCTGCATTGGGCTCTGTGCTGAGCATGGGTCCTGCTTGAGAGCCTCTCTCTACCCCTCTCCCCTACTCTCTCTCTTTCTCTAAAATAAAAAAAAAGTTAATTTAAAAGATGCCAAATAAAAACCTGTAAGCCTGTGTTTGTGTTGGAAATATTAGAATACACTAATGACACAATATATTGTCTTTTAGAAAATCATATTTACCACTCTGTCCACTGGAAAGCTCTAGAATATCTGATCAACATGTAGCAAGGAGTACCAGGCACCTGACAGGTGGTCCCAGAACAGTTTCCATGAAAAGGAAGCAAGGAAGCTTAGAGAAATGGGTAGGGCTGAGTAAGTGCCAGATAAGCCTAAAACATCTTGCAAAAGCAGGGTCAAAAATGAAGGGGAGATGTCCAAAAGGCACTGGCCTCTGTTTTAAAAGCTACCATTATGCAAATATTGGACAATTTGCACATCAATGTAATAACAGTAAGGGATTAAAGGATTCTAGCCCTTTGACTAAGACAGAAATCCAAGTCCATACTACTATGAGTGAGTGGGTGAACAAATGAATACATAGATAAATCCAAGAGATGAATGTAGAAGTGATGTTTGTGGAATTAAAAAATCATCATTTGTCAGGACATCTGGGTGGCTCTGCCAGTTGACCATCTGACTCTTGGTTTTGGCTAAGGTCACGATCCCATAGTTTGTGGGATGGAGCCCCACATCAGGATCTGAGCTCTGAGTGCAGAGCCTGCTTGGAATTCTCTCTCTCTCTCTCTCTCTCTCTCTCTCTGCCCCTCCCCCAATCACTCTCTGCATTTCTCTCTCCAAATAAATAAATAAACATTTTTTTAAAAATCACCATTTGTCAACCATTATAACAGTAGTTGATTCAGGAGAGTCAGCAAGGGATGGTAAGTCATGAATGAGAGCTTGGGGAGTAGCAGGATATTCACATAAATTCAAAGCCTCTCTCCACATGATACTAATCACACAGGGGCACATTGCAGCTGTGCAGGGGAGAAAGCTGGCAGATACCAGCCCCACCACGTGACTGGAGTGAACACGATGGGACAAGTCCGCACCATGTGCCTCCTGATACAGCGCACTGCGAAGCACACAGCATCACTCTTGTGCATTTCTGCTAATGCTGCAGAACCTGGATTGAATCCTGAGGACACATCAGGCAAATAAGAATTGAAAGACACTTCACAAAAGTCCTACTTCAAAAATGCCACATCACAAAAGACAAAGGTGAATGGAGGGGACACAGAATGCAACACAGGGTTGGGTTTCACTTTGCTATGAAGAACCTTCTGGGACATTTGGTGAAATCCAAATAACATCAGCAGGAAAGATAGCACGTTGTCTCACTGCTGGCACTCTGACTTTTCCAACAGTAGCCATGAAAGAGCGCTATGTCTTTAGGAATATATGCACTGAAGTATTTGAAGGTAAAAGAGCATCATGTACAACATACTCTCAAATACTTGGAAAAAGCACAATAAGTCCAAAGACTTCTATACCATAGGTAAGAATTCAGCAAAACTCGAAATGCATGAAAACTTCAAGACAAGCAATAGATAAAATTCAAGGGAACAAAGAGGGAGAGGAAGGATCTCAATTAAAAGAAATTAAGAGACATCCCAACAAATTGTGTATGAACTTGGTTTGATTCATAAGTGAAAGAAAGAGTAAAATAAAAATAACAATACAAACACGAAAATTTAAATAATGATTAGTTTGTCACCCTAAGGAATCATTCTCAAATGTTCCAGATATAATAAGAGTACTGGATCATTTAAAGACAGGTACTCAAGTATTTATGAAAGAAATGATGCGGTGTCTAGAATTTGCTTCACAGTGATCCTGTCAAGGTGGAGAGTTGGCAAGATGAGCCATGGTAATTATAGAAGCTGGATGGTGGGTACATGGAGGCTCATTATACCACATTTTTTTTACATATGCTTGGAAATTTCCAAAATACAAAACTTAAAAAATAATGAGGGAGATCTATAAGTGCTGATGTGGAAAAACGTATATGGCACATTAAGTGAGACGAACAAGTGAATAATATATGCAAAATGACTCTCTTTCTGTAAAAAGACTGGTAGGTAGATGCATGATAGATGATAGATATGGTAGAGGGTAGATAGATAGATAGATAGATAGATAGATAGATAGATAAAAAGAAAGAAAGAAAGGATAGGTAGAATAGATCAATGATAGACACAGATGGATAGATAGATAAATAGATATGATAGATGATGGATAGACAGAAGAGATAGATGGTAGATAGATACAATAGGTCATGATGACGTAGATAGACGATAGATATGATGGATGATAGATCGATAGATGGAAAAATAGACAAGTAGACAAATGGATGGATAGGTAAAAGTAGATATGTACCACAGGGCTCGCATTCCTTGGGCTACAGATGAAGCAATGCAGAAGCACAGAAATACGTGCTTGCAGTTGCCTGGGAACTTCCTGGAAAGGTTCTGTCAGCAGTTGTTACTTCTGAAGACCAGAGGTGAGGGAAAAGGGGACTTTTTTTTTTTTTTGGCATTCCCTCCTACACATGGGGTACTTTTTTTTTCCCATGACAAGTAGTAATTTAACAATTTTAAACCA
Source organism: Suricata suricatta (assembly GCF_006229205.1). Classification (NCBI taxonomy): domain Eukaryota; kingdom Metazoa; phylum Chordata; class Mammalia; order Carnivora; family Herpestidae; genus Suricata; species Suricata suricatta. Next base: position 2,322,087 of record NC_043709.1, read on the forward strand.
ATTTCCATTTCAAAATAATGAGAAGCTTGAATATCTTACAAGGGGAGATTGATTACATAAATTAAAATGAAGACAGCTGAAGGCTCGGACTCAGCCATTTAAAGAATGACACGGATCCAGTTTACCTGTCGCTGAAAGCCGTGATGTGGGTAAAAGGACATGTTGCAAGATGATGTGTAAAACCAGGTCCAGTGTGAACACACAGCTGGACACTTCTCTACAAAACAATTGTTTCCACTAGAGATTTAGGAATGATCTCTTCTTTCTTTTTACTTACCTGTAATTTCAAAAATGTCCTCAATGAATACAAACTAAACCTGGAATTAAAAGGTTGATCTGCTGATGTGCCCCTTCACCCCAGAACATCTTCCAGCGCCCCAGCCCCTGGCACTGTGCTCGGCAGAACTGGAGCGTGGCGAACACCGGCCAATATGCACTGAATGGACTTGTCCAAATCAGGGGAGTTTGGACGTGTGTGTGGTCGGATAGACATACAGCGTGGCCCTAATGACCCAGACCGTCTGCTTGTTCAGAACAAGCCACATGCATGTGAATATCTGCACACGAGGGACTGAGCTGAGTTTGGAGATGAGACATTCCGTAGACAGAGGTGTTCCAGAAGGGAATGGAAAGGGTGGGGGTAGCTAGACGCCGTGGAGAAATACGTAACCTCCCAACATCGAAAGAGCTAGAGCAAGAGATGACCATGTGCTGGGAGGAGTTCAAGGAGCCGCCTCCACGTGGGGGAGGTGAGGCACTTCTGCTAATGAGGCCATTGGCTAACCATGAGGTGTGCCCAAGACTGAAAGGATGTGAACCTGGCAGCCTGCAAAACCGACGGCAGTGACACACAGAGCCGCCTGCGACGGTGCTCACTTCCAGCAGCTGGTGTGCAAGTGACCACAGCCCAGGGGGCTTAGAACCACAGACATGTGTTCTCTCATAGTTCTAGAGGCCGGAAGCCCAACATCAAGGTGTCAGGGAGGGTCCTTCCTGCCCCTTCCTGCTCCTCGTGGCCTCAGGTGCCCCTAAGCTTGTGGTCACATCACCCAGTCTCTGTCTCCATCCTCACATGGCTTCTACCTTTTATAAGGACACTTACACTGGGCTTGGGGCCACCTTGAATCCAGTGTGAGCTCATCTCAATTATTAATTACCTCTGCAAAGACTCTATTTCCAAATCAGGTCACATTCTGAGGCTTCAAGTGGACATGAATGGGGGGCACCGTTCAACCCGCTACACCAAGGCAGGGACACAATGTCTCTTGCCAGGATGGCTCGGTGCTGAGTCCACTCAGATGTCCAGGTGTGAAAATGTGAACACAGAAGTGGGTTCTTAGGTGTGGGAGTCAGGGTAGTGAGTGACAAGGAGGAAACACGGGAGAGACAGAGCCCTGCACTGGCTCCAGGCGGTGACAAGGTAGGACGGACCCCAGGATTTGCACTGTCATCCTTCCCAGTTGACAGGGGCTGAAAGAGCAAGCAAGCTGTGGAGCCACTGCACCAAAGAGAAGCACCAAGACGGGGAGAGGCCCGTCCACAGGGGAGACTGAGTCCCCACGGGGGCGTGTGCGTGGAGAACACAGCCTCCTCCAGACCACGGGGGCCCAGACCCACCTGCCCCAGTGGTGGGTCTAGGCTCCTTCCTTTGGGACAGCACAACTTCCTGAGCCTCTGTTTCTTCCAAGCACATCTTGTAGGACCTCAACGGCTTTTGCGGGAATGGAGTGAGCGTGTAAAACGTGCATCACTAATGGAACACAAGGACGCTTTCTGGCAACTATTATACTTTATTTTTGTCTGTGTCCCAAGTTGGCCATTTGTCCATCTTTCTGCTCTTTGTGGGAAGAGAAATGATTCACGATCATAAGCCGCTGGTGAAGATGGAGAAAATCTGGAACCCTCTCACGCTTCCTCAGAAGGTTCAGCCCAGAGTTACCAATGATTCGCCCATTCCACCCCCAGCTTCGTGCCCGGGAGAAATAAAACCCTATGTGGATACAAACTCTCGTACGCAAATGTCCGCGGAGCGCTGTTCGTAAGAGCCCAGCGGTGGGCTCAGCCCACGCAACGAATAGGTAAATAACGTGGTGTATTCATACAGAAGACCGTGAGAAAAAAGGAAAGAGGAATTACAACCAGTTAATCTGGTTTTTAAAAGTCACTTTACCCTTTAAAACGAGGAGCATAAATCCTTGTGGGTTTACAAACGACTCAGGTTAAATGTGAATTATTTTGTCCTGTGGGAAGACTCAGCTGGGAGTCCGTGGAGGGCGCTCTCCTATGCCGCTTGCAGGAGCCCGGAGAGCTCCATGCAATGCCACCAGGAGGTGGGGGTGCCTGGAAGGGAGGAGGTGGTGGCGAGGAGCGCCCCCCCATAGATCTAGATCACCGTCAGACCTGGCTGTCCCCCAATGGGCTCCGGGGCATTACCGCTGAGACAGGTCCTTCTCTGGACCTCCTTTCCTGTCTTCCTTGACTGACCCCCTCTTCCAGTCCTGAAGACCGCCGTGCCCCCCCCACAGTTGCTCACCCACTCCCATGGCAGTTCCAGCAGGGACAGGACCTGTGGCCACCACAGCAGAAAGGTGCTCCCTTCCTGGCCTTGGGAGGACTCACCACGGGTCCTCAAAGCTGCCTTCCTCGAGGTGTCTCCAAGCCGGCGGCCGGCTAGGGGAGCCTCAACATGTCTTATTTGCTGCCGTGTATCACAGGAATCACAAGGTGTTACTGATTGGCAAATTCAAACGCATATTGTCCTTAATTTGAGGTTAATTATAGATAACATTTCAAAGGAGGTAATCTCATTAATTTTGATTTGCTTCTAACAGTATTAAAGCTCACAGTGGAAGACTGGCTCAATTAAACGGAGCACGGGGGGCGGGGG
>NC_043709.1:2325073-2329391 GCF_006229205.1 Suricata suricatta
ATTTTGTCGGAGGGAAGTTCATTTTATGCCTTTTCCAGTCCGGCTCAGACAGACCCAGAGGGTCCCCCGGTGGGGGGCGAGGACGGGGGCCGCCGCGGTCGGCCAGGCCGGTCAGACCCTGGGAGGGCACGGCTCGGCTCTGCCTCCGGGCCTCGGAAGGCTCTGTCAGGGCGGCTGCAAGTTGTCTTGACCTGGACAGATAGATAGGTGAGCAACCCCCCAGGATCTGCCAAAGGGACCCCAAGCCGAGGAAACAGCCAGAGCAAACGGTGGCTTGGAAAATGAGATTTAGAAGGCACAGGGGCAGGGAGGCAGGGCGTGGAAAGGCGGGAGGCGGGCAGCCTTGGGGCTCCCGGCGTCATTCAGAGGATGCCAGACGCAACTCCTTTATTCCAAAACGCTTCCCGAACACACACCCAGGGTGGACGCTGGGTCAAGGGAAGTGAATGCGGTTTCTGCCTCATGGAGCTTCGGGTCCGGTTGGGACACCTTATGTTCAGAAGGCGTCACCACAGACACACGTGGTGATGAAGGGCATGCGTGGCATGATGGGAAGGAGCCAGGTGCCATCCGGAGCAAGACCAGGGGGGCCGTCCTCGAATGAAAACAAGCACGAGTCGGAGTTTCCCAGGGAAGCAGACAGAGCAACAGGGAGAAGAGCATGTGAAGTTAAATCAAAACGTAGTTGTATTTTGTTATTTCTTCAAACAATAGACTTTAGGGAGAAAGAAAGAGCTCAAATGGACATAGAATTATGATTTCGACCGATCCATTAATCACAAAATTAAATTCACTCTGGATATCAAAGCCTGTTACAAAGCTACAGTAATTAAGAGTATGGTATTAGCACCAGGGTAGAAAAGACACAGAACAAAAAGGAAAGATGGAGATGGAAATTAAGTTGAAGGTAGTGTTTCAGATCTAAGGAAAGAGAGGGGAATTTTTTCAATCACTGTAATTAGTATAATCGGTTAGCCACCGTTGGGGAGGATGTTGAGACAGATCTGTCTTTTACACGTACACCAAAATAGATCCCCGATGAATTAAAGATCTAAAATGTTTTTAAAAGCTTAATCTGTAAGGCGATATTTACTTTTATAATCTATGCAGCAATTATGTTTTGATAATCGCTGGGTGAGTGAAGCCTGTCTTGTCTCTGCTGGGAAATCTAGACTGACAATCGTGGATTGACTCTGTCGCGGTGAAAACAACCTGAGGGACGGAAAGACCACGAACAAAAGTTAAAAAGCAAATGAAGTGGTCCACAAAGTATCGCTTTTCTTAGTACTTGAAGAGATCCCACAAACGAGGTGCCACAGGGAAAATCCCGTTCCTTTAACAGAAAGGGAACAGAGGGGGGGACTTGAGTCAATGAAAATACGTTCCTCCGCAGGACACACCCGACCATAGCGGGGCTAAACGAAACAAGGCACGTGGCGAGCGTCAGAGTGGCCACGATCTTAGGAGAGGAACTCGCCAGTATCGGTGTGGGGTGGCCGTCCAGGGCCCCGCTGGTGGCCGGAGGGCCATTTTCCGGCGCAAACCTTGAGAGGCACCTGGGCTCCAGGAGCCAGAATCCAGGAAGACGGTTCCTCCTTTGACTTGCCAGCGCCTCCCGCACGGATGTAAGAAGCCGGGGCGCCCCTTGTGTGCGAGAGTTCTTACCAAAGCAGCTCTTGTAATAAGGAGTTCAAGGTTTCTAAATACGGGATGAATTACGTGGATCTTTATGAATCCTTCAGGCGTGGCAATAACGTGTACGTCTGCGAGGCGTTCGTAACATAGTCTAAGGGGTTTTAAAAATCTGCTTCTTCGATAATTTGGTGTGCCACTGTTCTCGTTCGGAATTTTTGTTAAACAAGCTCCCCCCTCGGGGCGGCTGGCTGGCTCAGTTGGAGGAACATGTGACGCTTCATCTTGGCCTTGTGAGTTCAAGCCCCACGATGGGTGTAGAAATTACTTTAAAAAAATAAGGTATTTTTGGGCGGCGCCTGGGGGCTCAGTCGGTTGAGCGTCCGACCTCGGCTCAGGTCATGATCTCACGATTCGTGGGTTCAAGCCCCGCGTCGGGCTCTGTGCTGACAGCTCGGAGCCTGGAGCTGCTTCCGATTCTGTGTCTCCCTCTCTCTCTGCCCCTCCTCTGCTTGTGTGCTGTCTCTCTTAGTCTCTCAAAAATAAGTAAATATTAAAAAAATTGTTTAAATAAAACTTAAAAAGCCCTCCCTCCCTGTATCTGTATCTATACGCCATATCTCTATCTCTGTATCTCTCTATCTCTCTCTTCCCAATCTATCTGTCCATCTATCCATCCATCTGTCTGTCTGTCTACCTATCATTATCTCATCTTATCAAAATAGTAATATACTCCTGGAAAAAAATACCTAGTTGGATACACCACAAACAAATCCGTTTCTTCTTAGACTTCTATATTTTATGTATTTTTTTTTTGTGATAAGCAGAAAATACTTTGAAAATTAGGGAGAAAATAAAGTTATTTCCAAAGAGGCGGCAAAAACATGATGGCTACATAAAGGTCCATAAGGGTGACTCCGCTTCTGCTTTAAGACCATGTGTGTCCACACCCGCGGCCAGGGGTCCAGCACTGGCTGTCAGCTGTGGCCCCAGAACTTCAGGATGATGCACGTTTGGGGATTCTCTGGTCGTGGGGCCTGCACCGTGTGCACGTAGGACAGGGAAGTGTGTGTACAGGGAAGTGTGTGTACAGGGAAGGCTAGCCTGCACAGGGACCACGGAGAAGACGGGGTTCTGTGTCCTCACATGTGCTGCCCCACGTGAGACAGAGGGGGAGGAGGTGCGGCTCACCCTGCTGTCTGGGGCCCGGGCCACTCATCACAGATGCTCAGGGTCCCTTGGCCTGCCTAAGTCATATGGCCGCCCTCTGCAAAGGATGCTGGGAAATGTAGTCCAGGGAGGCTGCCGGGAGCCTGCTGTCATCCCGCAGTTAGGAGAAGGGGAGGGTGGGTTGGTTGGACAGCCAGCGTCCTGGCCACCGGGAGCAGCTAGGGAAGGGCCCTGACTCTCAGCATAGAGTGGAGGCTTCTCCCAAGCAGCACCCCACTTCTCTCCTTTCCCTTGCATCCTGGGAGTGCCTTAGCCAACAGGTGCCTTAAGTAAAGCCACTGAGCAGCCCAGTGGGTCCTCGGATCTCCCGTGTCTGAGCAGATTGTCCACTGGGAGGGAGTCCAAGTTCACACTGGGTGGGAGGTGAGCCCAGGGGGTGGACTCCATCCCTGGGGGTGGGGGGCTGCAGTCACCCCTCTGTGCCCAGAGCCGGGTGGTCGACCCTCCCATTGAGGCAGCTGCTCACACGCCCGTTTTGACCCAAAGCCGCGCTCCCCTCACCGCGGTCGGGAACAAGCGGGCGCAGAACCTCCATCTGGCTGTGCCCTCAGTTTCCTCTCTTATTTGCTTCCAGGCTCAGGGGGCGGAGGAAGGATGGTGTCCATCAGCCTACAAAGCTGTAGCTGTTGACTCCCTTCCGTCTATCACCTCTGATTGCAAGGTGCATTGGAGGTGAAGGCACCCTCGCCCACAAGCGGCCTCACGGCATCACCGCCCCAGAGGACAGGGGTGGGGTGGGGTGGGGGCCGCAGGGGAGGGTCTCAGGGCCCTCCCATCCCAGGGCCGTTCCCATGCACAATGCACAAGGGGCTCGCTCTGCTCTGGCCGTCCGCCATGTCTAAATGCTCACAGGGTGGCCAGGAAGGGTGGGCGGTGTTCAGCTTGGGGAGGGGATCTCTTCCATCGAGGAGCTCAGTGCGGGCCGGCCTCAGGTCCGGGTGAGGCCTGCAGGCCCCGCCTTCCCTCGCTGGTCTGTCCTTAGGCCCCGTGACCCTTTGCACAGCAGCCGTCTTGCTGCACGATCCTTTGTCGCCTCCTCCGTTCTCAGATGCGAACACGCATGCACCCTCCACGTCAGCCCACGGCCGTGATGCCTCACGAGCAGGTGGGGCCGATTAAGCCTGACCTTAGAAGAACCCGGTTCGTTTTGGTTTGGAGTCTGGGGAGAAAGCACAGATCCCGGCCTCCCTCTCCAGAGGCTGACAGGACGAGCGCCTGCCCCATGCAGGGAGCCGGGGTCAAGGAGACGTCACCCAGGAGCGTCCGGTGTTGCCGAAGGGCCTTCTAACACCTCATGTCGCTCAGTTCCTGGGGGTCAAGGGATCATTCTCACGACACGTGATCAGGATGAGAGCTGGTCCCAGAACCTCCCACCCAACCCCCCATGTTACCTCCTGCTGCATAACAGCTGCCCCCAAACCTCCCTCAAAACAACCACAAACATGACCATCCCGCC
>NC_043709.1:2329491-2330660 GCF_006229205.1 Suricata suricatta
GATGGTGGTTCTCCTAGGAGGACAGGTCAGGGGGCAGCAGTGAGTGGACCCCACACACGCCGTCACTGTTGAGGTCCTAGAGTCTGTTCTAGAAGGTGAGTATGAATATTACACCTTTCCAAATAACTAAGTAAGCAGCACAGGGCCACAGTAGACCAGTGACCCTTCCAGGTATGTTCCAGTTGCAATGGTTGCCTGACCACTTACCCCAAAGTTAGTAGCACAAACCACAATCACGATGCTCTTGGATTCTGTGGGCCAGTTCGGAGAGGTCAGGGTGGGAAGGTTTGTCCCTGCTCCTCAGTGTTTGGGGCCTCATCCAGAAGACAAGGACGATGGGGGGCCGGCACACTGGGACCCCTCACTCAGCGTCGACCTGGGCTCTGCATGTGGGCAATCACATGGTGGCTGCACTGTGGCCAGGGTCTTACAGCCAACTCCAGGTTCCCATCACATGGAGGGAAAACAGAACATTTCTCGTTGGGGGGAGGCAGTTATAAGGTGTGCTCCGGCTCCCGCCTGGGGGTGGACGCGGGAAGGGGACCCAGCGGGACGTTGTGGGAAGAGCCCCCAGGACGAGGTAGGTCCATGTGGCCAACTTTGGAAAATGAGATCGGCTCCAGGAATGAACCTGATGATGTCCAATTCTGTGGCCCTGAGGTCCAACACGCAATAATGAACGCAGAATAAATGGGTAAATGAGTCGATAAATTTAACTACTAACAGTGAAGTACTCTTTTTTTCCCCAAAGAAAGCTGAAAGAAAAACTAGCCTACTTTAACAATAGGGTGGTTGGGGAGGGGGTTCAAGGGTAAAGTGAGCTGAGTTCCTTGGTGTGTGGGGAGAAGGAAGGAAATTCTGAGCATCTGCGGGCATTATTAGGAAAATAATACATATTTAATTGTGTCTATTAATTATGTATATTAAGATCATGGCACAACTTTTACAGAATATAATATATAGCATCTAAAGCAACAGAAAAGAGAAACTTTTATCTAATAAAGGGGGAGTAGGAAAGGAGAGGAAGGAAGAGAATAAACGTAATGGCCAAAACAGAACAGTGTGGCAGAAAAATTCCAAGTATAACAGTAATCCCAATGAACGTAAATGCACTGAGCTCAAGGTGAACTTGAAAAGGATGCATCCAGGGATGGAAGTGGACTGACGGC
>NC_043709.1:2330760-2360837 GCF_006229205.1 Suricata suricatta
GTCTGAGCTCTCTGTTCTACTTCACGGTAAATTTGCCTACCTTTGCACAGTAAGGCCACGGCGGAACCGCTGCATCAGGACGAGACCTGATTCATCCAACCGAGCAAGGGCTCCCCGCTCTTCCGCAGCGGTCTGATATCCACAGCCGTCTTTCTCTTCCATGTTTTCAATGTCTAAAGCCATCTTTAAAAGGTTACAAAAATACCTGCGGGGAATATGATTTGAATTGCGGTGAACCTTTAGATTAGATTTTATCATATTATCTTCCTACCCACGAATACACTGTCCTGACATTTACTTGGTCCTCTTTCATATCTGTTAACAAAGTTTTTATGTTAGAGTCATTCAGAATACTCAGATTCCCACACTGTCTTCTCCTTAACTGTTACACATTTTGTATATTAATATTATATCAAGTCATTGAAGCTAAACAGTATAATTATTTCTATGCATGAATTCTTTTGGAATCTCTGTTTAAATAATTGTGTCATCTACAAATGACAGTTCTATTTCCTCCCTCCGGTCCTCTGTCTCCCACCATTTTCTTAAGTTAGTGCATTGGTAAGTATCGCTAATCCAATGTTCACGAGAGGTGGCAATAATGTACATCCTTCTCTCCCCTGATCCTAAAGTCTGTTTCCAACACTCCCCACTTTAAGATGGTGTTGATCCCAGTTTTGTTATATTCTTCTGTAGGTTAAGAAAATTCCCTATTTTTAATTTACTTAGAGTCTTCCAAACGAATGGTTGTTGAATTTTATCAGATGCATTTTCTGTGTCTATTGAGAAGACATATTTTATTTAATTTGTTAATTCAATAAGTTACTTGTATAAATCTCCCATATTAAACCATCTTTGCACACCTAACACAAACCCAACTGGGTGGTGGTGTGTTATGTATTTCACACACTAGTGCATTTGATTTTCTAGTATTTAATTTAGGACTTTTGAAGTATATTCATGAGTTCGTATCAGAGTTATGTTGACATCACAGGATTACTTTTGTTTTGCTTTGTTATTGTTTTCACAGAAAGATATTTAAGGGGTTCCTGGGTGGCTCAGTCGGTTCAGAGTCCAACTTTGACTCAGGTCATGATCTCACGGTTCGTGGGTTTGAGCCCCGTGTCAGGTTCCATGCTGACAGCTCAGAGCCTGGAGCCTGTTTCAGATTTTGTGTCTCCCTCTCTCTCTGCCCCTCCCCAACTTGTGCTCTGTTTCTCTCTGTCTCTAAAACAAATAAACCATAAAAAATAAAAAAAAAACAAAGATATTTAAGTGCTTCAATTTCTTTAATAGTTATCAGACTATATAAGCAGGGTTTTTTGTTGTTGAGTCAGGTCTGATGTTATATTTCTCTAAGAAAATTTTTTATTTCTTCAAAATATCAAAACTATTGGCACATAGATATTGATAGTATTCTCTTTATTTTTAAATTGCTATTTATCTGTATCCCTTTTCATACTACCATGGTTTATTTGTGTCTTCTCTCTTCTCTTGAAAAGTCATGTAAAAATTTCAACCGTTTGACTATTTTTTTCCTAAGACATAGCTCTATATATAGATTTTCTCTATTTTGTTTTAGCTTTAGTGACTTAAATGATTACCTTAAGATCTCTTTCTACTTTCTTTGCATTTATTTCTTACTTCTTAATATAGAAAGACAGTTAACTATTTTATAGGATTTTTTCTTCTCCTGTGAAAGTATTTAAGGATGAAGAGTTCATACCATTTTTTTATCATTCAGTTGTAGGCACATTTGAGTCTGTGGCAAGTCAGTCTTTTATCCATGAATTATTTAGCAGTATGTGTTTTTAATTTAATTATAACATCTAGATGGAGAAGTATATAAAATATGGTTTACAGCTCAACGAACTATTTTAAAGCGCACAGACCCTCGTCACCACCGCCCAAACGAAACGTAGCACGTCGGGACCATTTGTCCTCCGTCCAGGTGCTTAAACTCCTTTCAAAAGGTAACAATTACCTGATTCCTAATCTCAAAATAGTTGTGACCAATTCTGAACTTTATAGGAATGGAATCTTCCAGTACATATTCTCATGGGCCTTTTCCCCCTACGTATCATTAGATATATGAGATTCATGTTTGTAGTTAGATGTGGCGTTCGTTTTCATGTTTATGGGCATACATATACAGTCACCACTACTTACTGCTATGTTTTTATCCGTTCTATAGTCAATGAACGTTTGGCTTATTGACATGTATTTTGGTACACGTGAGTGTAATTTCACTAGACTCTACATCTGAGAGCAGGAATTCTGGGCACAGACTAGTGTTACGTTGTGTCAAGCTATGCAAGCTATGACAAATTGTTCTGAGGACAATCCCACAAGAAAGTGTGAGAGTTCCAGTTCCTCCAAATCCTTGCTGGAACCGAGTGCCTCTCATCTTCTAAACCTTTAACGAGTGTAGCGTGTCTGGGGCCTCAGCAATTTAGTTTTAACTGATAACAAATGACATTTAATCTTTTTTTTTTTTTAACGAAGTGCTTTCTCATGGGTTTTGAGTTTTATACTCCCATTGAGGTCTTTTTTTCTGATCTGTCTGATGTCGTTCTTTATATACTATAAATATGAGCTCTTTGTTGAGGATACACATATATTGCAAATGGTTTCTTACTCTGTGGCTTGCCTTTTCACTTCTTACTCATACCTTTGATGACCAGAACTTCTTGATTCGAATGCAGTATAATCTATCAGTCTTTCCTTTGTGATTATCACCTATGAAGCTTAGTGTATCCCAAGGGCATGAGGATATTCTTCTATATTTTCCTCGACAAACTTTATTATTTTCCCACTCACATTTAGACACACAGTAGGTCTGTATGGTGTGCAGGACAAAAACAATTTTTCCCTGTGGCTATTCTTCTCCCCACTGTCCTACAGTGTCATAAATCAAATGTGAACAGATGTGTCGGCCTGTCTCTAGACTCCTTGTCCTGCTCATGAGTCTATTTGTCTATCCTTGACCAATTCCCTATCATCTGAACCACCACTGCATTATACTAAACTTGGATAATCACTTGCTGTTCTTGCTCAGTATTGTCTCGGTTATTCTTGGTCTTTTGGATTTCCATGTAAATTTTGTAAACAGTTTGTAAATGTCCTCAGAAAATCTACTGAAACTTTCATGGGGATTGCATTAGATCTAGCGATGAAAGTGCATACAGTGGCTATCTTTACAATATTTTTACAACAGCCTCACTGTTGGTGTGCTGGGGAAGGGGGACAGCAGTGTCTCTATGGGGAAACACGTGTCTTGCAGATTTGCCAGTTTCTGAGCTGCGGATATTATCGCTGGCCAATTTGAGGCCGCTATTGTGGAAGACTGGACACAGACTTTGGAAAAGATACCGACAACTGACTTTTCTGAGGAGTTAGGAACACACCAGGGGCTCCAGCACCCACTTCTGCAGGCCTTCTTTAACCTTTCTTAATAATGTTTGTCCTTCTCCGTGTGGATCGCTGCATGTGTATTCCCAGGCTTCAGACGCTCTTGTAAATGTTATTTTAAATGGCATTTTAAAATTTCATTTTCTAATTTGTGTGGTATATACACAAGGCCACCTAATGTAGAAAATACGCAAATACATAATAAATGATTCATTGATGTTACATTACAATAAGGGAGAAAATAATATTCTCTGTATTTCCAGACTTTGGAACCATCTTAAAGAAATGCAATGGATTTTTGTGCAATCGACCTAGTTTTAAAAACACTTACCAAACTCATGCATTAATTCTAATAACTTATTTGCATTTTGTTTTGGATTTTTTATGTATATGAATATTTTGCCTTCAAATAATAACAGTTTTAGTTCCTGTTTTCCACTTACTCTACAGTCAGTTTGTCTTTCTTGCCTTTTTTTCTGGTTAAAACTTTAATTAAAATATTGACTAGAGGGCCACCTAGGTGGCTCAGTCAGTTAAGTGTCCGACTTTGGCTCAGGTCACGATTTCACGGTTCGTGGGTTCAAGCTCCGTGTCTGGCTCTGACAGCTCAGAGCCTGGAGCTGCTTCAGATTCTGTGTCTCCTTCTCTCTCTGCCCCTCTCTCGCTCATGCTCTGTCTCTCTCTCTCATAAAAATAAATAAATGTAAAATAAAAGAGATTGTAAATATTGACTAGAAATGGTAATAATAAGCATTCTTGTTTCCTTCTGTGTAATATTATAAGGTACAATTTTTCTGTAGCTTTCTTACTAAGGAATTAGCATACATTTATTTCTAGTGTTTTAAAAATTTGCATTACTTTTGTGTTGAATTTTATCAAATTTATTTGCTTATCTACTGTATCATGTAGCTTTTCCTTTTTTGCCCATGTTTTTAATATATTATACGGAATGATTTTCAAATGTTAACTCCACCTAAAATCCTTGGAGGAACACCAGCATGGCTGTGATATATTATCCCCGTATATTGCTCAATTCATTCTGCTGATATTTTGGAAGGTAATAGAAATATTCTTTATCTTGATTAAGGAAAGAGCTGCATGACCATATGCTTTTGTGAAGATCCATAGAACCATACACTTAAAAAGGGTGAGTTTTGCTTTTACATAAATTATAAGTCAATAAATCTCACTTTAGCGATTTGTTCCCCTTTAATATATCTTTATTTTTGTTCGTTTGTTTGTTTCCTCTGGTCATCGCTCTCACATTTCAAACCCGAGTTGGACAACTCCTCTCATATGGAGAGGAGGACTTACATGACTGTCCTGCTCCGTGCTCCAAGTGGAGAACGCGGTCCTCAGTGAGCACCTCCACTGTCCGGACAGGGCTGAGAGCAGCTTCCGGCCCCGACCTCTCTGGGCAACCGATTACACTTTCCAAGTGGCCTGCGGGCGCCCGGCTTCTATACCGGTGTCACCAGGTCTGCAGATGTCCTGTCCCTCACCTGCTCTTCCGTCTCTGACTTCAAGTACACTCATAGTGTCTTCCTTGATCGTCGATGTTGTCAGGCTTTCTACAGGCCCTCGGGTTCATTTTGGTAAGGTGCCCCCATTTACAATCCCATTTGCCAAATTTTAGTTACCACCTAATACATTTTCTTAAAATGTGCAAAAATTTAAAAGCACATTCATACATCATCGTTGATGGGATCCTCATATGAATTTAAGCTTTTCCATAACTGTTCTTACAGACTATTTTTGGATCCAGTGATTTATTTGTGTTTCATTCTTTTTTGCTGTTCATGTTTGCTGAAGTTTATCAATTTCACTGTTTTGGTTCCAGAGAGTAACTCCTGAGTACATCTCCCGGCTTCGGTGCTTTTCTATTTCCTACAGCTCTTGTTTCTGCTTTTATCTTGATTATTTAACAAGTTCCCTGCTTCTGTCGCATTGTGCTTCTGTGGTTTTTCTACGTTTTAATTAAAAGGTGCGGGAGGTAGTTAACAAAGGCGGCTGTCATGGCTGCCCTTCCTGGACAATGTCCTGGGCGGCCCCTTCATGTCCTGGCCCCGGGCTGGGCCATGCAATTTGCTTTGGCTGCTGGGTCAGTAGCACACAGGCTACAAGCAGGAATTTGTACACAGCTCTGTGCTGGGGACTGCCCTCTCCTTGTTGCACTTGGAGCCGTAAGACCATCACGTGACCACGCCCAGGCTGGCCTGCTGAAGAAAGGCCACCAGAGAATCCACATGGCCAAGCCAGCAGCTGGCCAACCACCAGATGTGTAATTAAGGCAATTCTAGATCAGCCATCCTTCCCACCAGCTGGCCACAGCCCCGTGATCGAGCCCAGTGGAGACCATCCACGCCATCCCTGTCAGAGGACTGACCCAGCCGGCGCACAGAGCCAAAGACAATAACCATGCTGAGCTACTAAGTTTGGGGATGGTTTGTTATGGACCCAAAGCTACCAAAACGAACTGCCACATTCATAATGTCATTTTCTGATGCTAAAGTAATTCCTGGTTATGCGTTTCCTTTGAGGGCTGTTGCAGCAGAGTGCTGGAAGGTTGGGTGCATAATGGTTGACACGGTCTGTAATGGCACTATTACTCTCTTTCCTCTCCCTCTTTCTTTGCAAACAGTGGGTTAAGAGAACATTCCCGTTCCATCTTTCCTTAGTTCAGAAGCTTCTAATTATTTTCTAGCTTTATGACATGGTAGTTTGTGAAAGTAACCTGAACAATTTCTGCTTTTTGTAATAGATTCCTGTTTTCTTTACGGCTTAAGAGTTTGTCAGTTTTTATTAATGTCCCAACAGCTCTGGCAAAGTATAGATATTCTCTACAGGATTCACGTTTTAATGATTGATGTCTTTCCCATCAACCTTTCTCGGAACGCATGCTTCATGGGGATGGGGGATGGGCGGGGGGCAGTTACCTCTCCTGCACAGCGCGCCCCAGCCTGCAAACATGGCCTCACGTGTAGTGGGCACTCGGTATTCATTCGTTGAGTGGTGGATGAATGGACCTAATTAATAATGCCAATTATATCCTACATCGCCTTCCTATGATTCATTATTTGTGATTTATTGTGATGATTGGTCCTGCTAATATGTTGGAAAGTGAAATGGATGAGCGATCTTGCTGCTGTTGTAGGATTTCCAATTTCTCCTTGCATATCCAGTACTGCTTCTTTTGCCAATTATATGTCATCTGTTGGTGATCAGTTTTCCTAAATCTTTGAGGTTAGGTTTTATCTCTATAAAATCATAAGCTTTGTCTTGTGATGCATGTTGCCATGAATTTCTCTTTGTCTGATATTAATATTGGAACTCCTGGGAATCTTCTGTCTCATCTATTGTTGCTTCTCTGGGGTAGATGGCTCAGTGACCACCCAACGTCACTCTCCCTTTCATCCTTGGTAGGAAGAAAAAGGAAGGAAGAAGGAAAGAAGAAAGGACGGAAGGAAGGAAGGAAGGAAGGAAGGAAGGAAGGAAAGAAGGAAAGAAGGAAGGAAGGAAAGCCACTTTTGTTTAAGGCATCAATGTCAAACTAAGAAATCCAATTTCTTCTACAGGAAGGATGATATGACTGAGTTCTGGCCAATGAGACATAAGGAGAAGTTGCTGAATGGAACTTGATGAAGGTTCCTTAGGAAAGATATGCCACCAAGGAATGCCACTGTGTTCCTCCAGGTCTCCCTCTTGCTTGGCAGCATTTGCAAAGTCGGTTTGGGTGCCAACTCTTTCTGAGGGTCAAGGCACATGTTGCAGCCTCCAGACATAATTTCAAATTGGCTCAGTCCAGTTAGTGGTCAAGATGCAACTGAACAGCCTCAACCTCAGATTAAAAAATCACATATATTCACCTTGGCTTTCTCCTTGTATTTCACATCATCCCCGTTGATTTCATATACCTCCCCCCGCTTCCTCTCTCTCTTTCTCCATTCCTCTCTCTGCCCTCTCAGTCATATATTATTTACAAGATGTTGTTTTCCTTTCCGTCAGAATTTTCAAATCTTGTTCTGTATTTAAATAATTCTAATGCTCAAAATAAATCACAAATGCCACAACTTTATCATCATTGGGCTCTTAATTTGCTTCATCCATTGGTTGATTTGTGTATATCTCTGAATGATATCTAAAGAAGATCATGTAGGGTGTGTGTGTGTGTGTGTGTGTGTGTGTGTGTGTGAGAGAGAGAGAGAGAGAGAGAGAGAGAGAGAGAGATCCTTTGCATCTTTTTTCACACCTTAGAAAATCAATCAGTTCAATCCAATTGGCCCTGACTGCATACCAAATTATTGGATTATAAAGATTTTCTTTTAAACTCTTAGCAGAACCAGCAGACATTTTTCCCTGTCTTTCTGTCTCTGTAAGCACACCTGAATGAGTGAGTTGTAACAAGTAGGCGCACAGGGAAAATGCTCAGGATTGCAGGCCCGAGCAGAGCTCTCTGAGACAGTGTGTTATGGCTATCACTCCCTCAGGAAGATTGGGACATGGGCAAGTTCCTAGCTTAGAGCACCACCCTACCTCACACTCAAATGAAAAGCCAGCTTCTGGGTACCCAACAAGAACCAAGCCACTGCTGGTCACAAAGCAAGGGACTATCACTGTCATTGGGAAACATCAAGGCTGCCTCTTCTGACTCTCAACAAACAAGTGAAAAGTTGGCGCTGTGTCGACCCCTTGGAACACGAGTAAGTGTACAGACCCAGGGAGCCCAGGATTCCCATTCTATCCTCCATGGCCCACCAACTCCAGAGAATGTTCTGTAGACCGGATCCTCCACCAAGTCTCAGAAGCAAGCCCTCCTGGCTGACCTTGGGCTCATATCTGAAAAAGAAATCCATGCCCTAATTCCAGGAATCTGTGAATACGGCCTTATTTGGAAAAAGGATCTTTGCAGATATAACTAACTTAAAGCTCTCTAGACTAGATCATCCTTGGTTTCAGGTGCGCCTCAAACTCTTAGGAAAGAAAGTCAGAAAATGCTTTGTTTTCTGACTTCTAGCCTCCAGACTGAGATAATAAACTTCTGCTGCTTTGAGTTACCATGCTTGCAGTTAGTTGTTACAGCATCTCTGAGAAACTAAATCAGGCACTTAATTCATTAGTGGGGCTGTATTATTAAAAATGAGTCAAATTATTCAAGGTTGGAGTATTTTGTGTTGTCACATAGTAATGTTTGTGGAATTATTTCTGATGATCTATAATAAAAAGTAGAATACAGCACGCACAAGGGGCCAAGTGCACAGTATGACTTTGGAGTGACCCTAAATGATACTCTCTGTTGTCTCCTTTCAGAAGCAGGAGAACACAGCAGTAAGAGCATGGGTTCTGGAGCCAGGCTGCCTCATGTACACTGAGTTCTGTGCAAAACTGGCCAGTAATAGAACCTTGGCAAAGTTAATCAATCTTTCCATGTCTCAGTTCTCTAAGATTGGATGCCAGTATTTTCTTTATAATTCATTTAGTACATGCACAAAGCTTATTTCATCATTATCATCACCTCCACCAAGAGCTAAACTGTCAGACCACCATCACTACCATCACCATCATCATCATCACCTTCACCATCATCACCACCATCACCATCACTACCATCACCATCTCCATCATCACCACCACCATCACCATCACCATCGCCATCATCATCATCATCACCATCACCATCACCACCATTACCATGGACATCACCATCACTACCATCACCATCACCATCATCACCATCACCATCATCACCACCATCACCATCACCATCATCACCATCACCATCATCACCATCATCACCACCACCACCATCACCATCATCACCATCACCATCATCACCACCATCACCATCATCATCATCACCATCACCATCATCACCACAACCACCATCACCATCATCACCATCATCACCACCATCACCATCACCATCATCACCACAACCACCATCACCATCATCACCATCACCATCATCACCACCATCACCATCATCATCATCACCACCATTACCATGGCCATCACCATCACTACCATCACCACCATCATCATCACCATCACCACCATCACCACAACCATGATCACCATCACTACCATCACCACCATCACCATGGCCATCACTATCACCACCATCAGTACCATCAAAACCTGAACTGTCCACAATACTAAATTTGCCTGAAGCCTAAGCTCCTGAAAAACAGCAATGGTTAAGAAATGCTCCCCTGCCCTTCTGTATTCTGAAAAAATGCTGCACTGCAAAGAATCACCTGCCCATATGACTCACGTCAGATCGTGGATGCATCTCCTGGGTAGCTCGGAAAAGCCAAGACACAGACCTTCCAAATCCCTCTCCCATGCCTTGGAAATAATGACCAGGACCCTTTCTCCCACTGATCATTCGAAACAAAGTGCTTGCTAGCTGGTTTGACCAAACTTCAGTTAAGCTCTCCTCCTTGCCTCAGACCCCTGTATTTTTACCCACCCTCAGGCTGGGCCAGCAAAGGACCCCTCCTTAATTGTCCCTCCCCAGAATCTGCTGACAGAAGAAGCATTGGTCAACTGTCCCACCACCCTGTCCCCCACCCCTGACACAAGTTCTTTTTAGCCTTGCAGGTCCTTCCCTAAAAAAGGAAATCCTCCCTGCCTGACCTTGGAGAGACTGCAGCTCTGACCCTCATCGTGTTCTTCTATCGTGACAGTCCCTTTCACTTTCGCGATAATCCTAACAAATAGAGGCATTCCGTACCTAAATCTGGATTTGTTTTTATTTGACACTGTGCACTTCAGTGCTTTTTGTACAAGGAGAACAAAAGTATTGGAACAGTAGTTTTCTAAAGAAGTCCCCTGGTTCACACTTGTTCCTGGCTCACACTATTCTGGTTGATCACAGGTGTGATTGAAAGTCCTAAGATTTCAGAGGAAGGCAGTTCCTGGACTGTCCCTGTAAGGGTGAGGTTATGGCTCAGGCTGGGCAAGGCCAGGACTGTCCCTGAGTCACACCTTTAATAGTCCCTTTAATAGTGTCCTGTGGCCACCATAAAACACAAGGCAGATCGATTAACAGAACCTTATGTTCCTCACTGTTCTAGAGTCTAGAAATCCAAGATCAAGATGCTGACAAGGTTCTTTCTGATGGCTGTGAGAAAGAATCTGTTCCAGGCCTGCCTCTCAGATTCTGGGGTTTACTGGAGACCTTTGATGTTCCCTGGCTGATAGGCACACCTCCCCAAACTCTAGCTCCATCTCCACGTTTTCCTTTTGTGAGTATCTCTGTGTCCAATTTTCCCCTTTGATAAGGACAGCTGCCATGTTGGATTAGGGCTCACCCTCCTCCAGGATGGCCTCATCTTAAATGATGACATCTGAAAAGACCCTGTATCCAGCTAAGGTCTCATTTGGAAGTATTGGGGGTACGACTTGGGGGCCGTGATTCAACCCATAAGAGTCACTGGCCCTTAGAATTCAGGCATCCAAAGGGACACCTGAGTGGCTCAGTTGGTTGGGCATCTGACTTCGGCTCAGGTCATGATCTGTGGTTCATGGGTTCAAGCCTTGTGCTGGGTTCTGAGTTAATAGCTCACAGCCCGGTGCCTGTTTTGGATTCTGTGTCTCTCTCTCTGCCTCTCACACTGTGTCCCTCTCTCTTCTCAAAAGTAAATAAACATAAAAAAAAGAATTCCAGCATCCATGAGCATCACCCTTTCCAGAGGTGAGGAGCCCCCCCTGGAGGAGGGGCATAGGATTGGCCCCTTTCTAGGGAAGGTCCCCTTTATCCGTGGTGCTCCAGCTCCCTCTTCAGCTGACCCAGCAGTCAAGGATGGAGAGGACAAGCAGCAGAGACGCCTGGACCTGGGTGGGGTCACCACTCCACATGTTTCCTACACACAGAGCCGAACCGACCGTAGGATCTGGAAACCTCAGGGCAATTACCGGGAAATCCATGGACACACCTCCTGGGCCCCTAGTAGACGTCTCCCTGTTTTCGTGGACACTAAACATGGTGGAGGAGAAATCTGAGGCCAACGGGACCTTTGTTCACTTTGACATAATATCTCTCTTCTCCCTGGATGTTGACACATGGCTTTCTTTATCCTTGTCATTTCAGGATTTTACAGGCTGTGCTCATTCTGAGTTCAATGCAATAAGATTTTTCTACCGGATAAATGAGCTATTTCTTCAAGGGAGAAAACATGTCTTCTGCACCCCCCCACTGTTGCTTCAGCTCCGTGTCTCCAGAGCCACGCGCTGCCTTCCTGGGCTGTGTGCCCCAACTGATGCCTGCAGGCTGTTCTATCCCAAAGGAACAGGATTGGGCAGGTGTCCGAGTGCCGGCTTGTCGGTACCTACCCGCCCCCCTGGAGTTATATCAGGGTAGGTGTTTTTGCTGTTACCTGGAGGTGGAACAAGTTGAGACAGAAGAGTTACATAAGTGTCCCGGGTCCGTGAGTTTGCTGGGGACGGAGTCAAGATTCTCACAAGAAACCGGCTCACTGTGCTGAGCGGACAGAACTGGCCTTGCACGTGTTCCCACGGTGTCCCGTCCACTCTGGGACATCGCCTCCTGGTCCCCAGAGATGTGGCGTAGACGCCCCGACCTCCGTGGCTGAGGAGGTCCCCGCAGGCCTGCAGAGCGGGGGTGGGGACGAGCAGGGCCCTCGGAGCCCGTGAGCCCGCCCCTGGAGATGTCACTTCCGGGTGCCCTGCAGGCCTGCCTGCCTCCAGCTTCCGCATGTTCTGCCATGTTCTTCCAGACGCTGAATGCACCAGACGATAGCAAAAACAAAAACACCACACGAGTTATCGCTTGGAAACTCAACCTGTTTTTTTTCTTTCCCAAGCAGAAATCTGTCCACACTTCAACGCTTTTACAGCCTTTATTAAGAGAAGCGAGAACTCAGTCTATTTGATTTATAATTGAAAATCATAAGCTGTAGCATTCACCTGCTGTTCCCCCACACCGCCGAATCGCTACCAGGCTACTTCATCACTCAGCCTCCTAATTGGCATGAAGCAGCCTCAGTGTGTGCCCGGCGCCCCCAGAGGCCCGCTAACAAGTTGATATAGCTGCACAGGCTGGAGAGCAGAAATTTAGCAAAAATATTATTTCGCGCTGATTTGTTCTCTGACTCCTGCCTCCTGAAGAGTCACCGGGACGCACAAGGGCACTTCATTAGTAGGGACTGGAGGAGGAGCGGGGCCCTGGCTCCGGCGTGGACCCGTGGCCCGTCCACACCGGGACGGCAGATGGCCCCGCCCTCGGCCGCACCCCGACCCTCCAGCTCCAGCCCAGAGCGGATCCGGGGCCTCAGGCGCCAGCCCAGCCTGCAGTGGCACCCCTGGGGCTCACGCAGCCGGTGGGGGGACATCTCACCCCCCGAAGGAGAGCCCTTGAGGTCTGAGGCCACCCGCAGGGGAGGAGAGCCCTCCCCGCAGGGCACCCCCAGCTCCAGCAGGACTGGGCTTTGCTGAGCATGGTCCGCCTGGTCCATGGGGCGTAAGTCCCTGGGACAGAGAAAGTGAGGAGAGCAGGGGGGGGTCAGATCACTTTGGACCCAGCACCACAGAATCTCTGCACGGGAGGTTAGGACCTTTATCGGCTGAACTTAGCAAGTGCCCTTTGAAGCTGGGAGGTAGGCAGATATGGATGAACCACAGGGAACCTTCTGGTGTTCTTGGGGTGACGGCAGGGGCGGGGACACTGCCTGGACGCCAGCGTGGCCCTACTGTGCGCTGTCAAAGTGCTCTGGTAACATTACAGTGGAATCTTTTCTACAATTTGTTTTAAGGTTTATTTATTTATTTTGGCGGGGAGGGGCAGAGACAGGGGGTGAGAAAGAATTGCAAGCAGGCTCTGTGCTATCAGCGCAGAACCCAGTCCGGGCCTTGAACCCACGAACTATGAGATGACCTGAGCCGAAATCAAGAATCAGATGCTTAAGCAACAGAGCCACCCAGGTGCCCCTTTTCTACAATTTTTAATTAATAAAAAGAACAAGAACATGAATAGGTATCGTGGATACCTATGGGCCAGGCTTTTTTTTAACACTTAAATTCAGGTTAACATGCAGTGCAGTGTTGGTTTCAGGAGCAGAACCCAGCGACCGTCACTACAGACAGCACCCAGCGCTCATCCCAAGGAGCGCCCTCCTTAATGCCCATCCCCCGCCCGCCTGCCCTCCAGCAAACTCCAGTTTGTTCTCTGTATTTAAGTCTCTTACGATTTTTATCGATTTAACACGTTTTATTTTAAAAGCACACAGTAAAATAGACTTTTTAAATGTATAGTTATATGAGGTTTAACACAGGCCGAGATCTATGTAACCTCAATGTAATCAGGAGAGATGACAGTTTCGTTGCCCCCAAAATGCCAGGCCCAGGCCACAGGGACCCTTTCTTTGCCATTCTGGTTTGGCCTTTCCAGAAGGTGACGTAAACGGGTCCGGACAGTGACACCGCCTCCCTTCCCCCCGCAGAATGCCCTGTCCATGTGCATCAATGGGTTTTATTGGCAGATGGGATCTTGTCATATGGACGCGGCACGCTTTGCTCCCCGTCCACCAACTCAAGGGCCCCTGGGCTGTTTCTCCCTTTGATGGCTGTGAACAAAACCGCAATGAGCATTCCTGGGTGCAGTTTGCCTCCCTGGCCAACAACCACCGAGAGAGGGAATCCCGGCTCCTAGATCACCACACGTCCAACGTCAAGACGCCGCCGACCCATCTTCCCGAGCGGCCGCGAGGTCAACGTGCGCTCCCGCCGGCGCTGCGCACGCTCCGGACTCCTGGTCCTCATCAGCGCTCGACTGTTTATTTTACTCCATTTTGTTCGGAAAGTATGCCCTGCATGACCTTGATGGTTCATAACTGATTCAGGCTCGTACTGTGGTCAGAACGTAGACTGTGTTGGTGAGAGTCCCAGGCACACCTGCAAATGACCCCCGGTCTCCCCATCGTGGCGGGAACTACGCAAGCATCATGAAGACCCACGGGGTGACGGGCTTCGCCAGACTTCCGGATCCTTCCGGCGTCTTCCGTCTTCTTGCTCCATCACGTCCTGCTGGGGGTGCCAGAGCCCACAAACTTCCAGGGGCCCCGCTTCTCCTGTCCTTTCCATCGGTGCTTGCTTCATTTATTTTGAGGCTTTATCTTTTAGGACTGTCATATCTTCTTGGTAAATTGGCCTTTTATTCTGGGCTTCGGTCTAATACCCTTCTTTATCCCCGATCATTTTCTTCGCTTTCCAGTCTGGGCAGCGCTGGTTTTACTCGGCCCTTCCCAGGTCTCTCCTGATGGGAGTGCGGAGGCCGTCTCCCCCGCGTCGCACCCTTCAGACCCCATGTCCCCTGCGCCGGTGCTCGGAGTGTGGTTTGAAGAGGCCGCCACTGCGTCTCTTCTGTCAATTCTGATCGTCTCTAACTTGGAAGATCGGTAATTTACTAATTAGACTAATTTTTATTTTCCACTCCATCAACCTTTACAGCATTGTTGAAATGTATTTCAAGCGCACAAAATTCACTCGTTTACAGTGGTTCTTGGTATTTTCACAGAGTGTGTAACCATCATAGTATCCCATTTTAGGGGACTTTCAACACCCACAGAGAAGCTCCACCCACACTGGCAGTCTGTCCCCACTCCCCGGCCCCAGGTCGCTGTCCACTAACTTCCTGCCCCCGTGCATTTGCCTGGTCTGAGCATTTAACACAGGACATGGGGCGTTTAGGATTTCCAACCTTGGCCTTTTTATAGGCATGTTTAGAGACATTACATTTCTTTATTTCCATTTTCTGGTTTCATTATTTTATTTTATTTTTAGTATTTCCCTCATTTTATCTACTGAGTTTTTGACAAAATAATGTCATGCATGGGCTCCTCTTAGTGATTACCGTCGGTGTAAAATTAACATTTTGCCACCTGGAGTGGGAGATACAAGTCTGAGGGTCACCAGGTCCCTTGTACCCTTGACGCCATAGTTTCTGAAAGCGTCGCATCCGCAGACTGGAAATCCCACCAGACGGTCCTGTCTTCTTTGCTGTCAGTGCTCTTACTCACTGTAAAGAATTTAAGAGAAGAGTCTTTTTACCGAGATCGCCATCATTTCCTTTGTTCTTCCTTTCTTCCCTCTTCCCCAGTGTTCCGGATTTCCCTCTGGTATAATTTACACTTTTCCCCAAAAAACTTCCTTCAGCATTTCTATGAGAGCAGGTCTGTCGGCAACCAAGTCTCCTAGGATTCTTTTATCTGTCTTTTTCGCCTCGACTCTTGAAAGATATATTTTGCTGAATATAAAATTCTGGGACCACGACTCTCTTCTTTCAGTTAAAAATGCGACGTCCGTGCCTCCTGTCCTTCCTCGCTCCCAAGAGATGAGCAGCAGCTCGAATCTGGGCTCCAGCACCTGCTACGTGGTGCCTTTCTCTGGCCCCTCCTTCTTCTTCCTTCCTCTTTAGTTTTGAGCAGTTTGATTATTAATTGTCTGGCCAAGGATCCCGCTGAGTTTGCCTTCTCTGAGTTCTTGAAGCTGCAAGCTTATGTCTTTCCTCAAATTTGGCAAGTTCTTAGCCAATATTTTTTCTGCATTCCGTTCTTTCTTTCCAGGACTCTGGTGATGTGGACGTCAGACCTTCAAATATAGTATTACAGGGCTCTGAGCTTCCGTCCAGTTTTAGTTAAGATATTGTCTCTCTGATGTGCAGGATGAATCCTTTCCAGAGGCCCGCGTTCCAGTTCACTGAGGCTCTTCTGTTGGCTCCAGTCTGCTACCGAGCACCGTCATAAAAATTTTATTTCATTTAGTGCCTTCTCCAGTCCATTCTGCTCTGCTCTGTGGCGCCTGGTTCACGTCGGGACTTCTGTTCCATTTGCTTCCACGGCGCTTGCGCTTATTTCCTAAAGCACGGCTTTCAAAGTATTTTCCTAATAAAGCCAACGTCTGCGTCATCTTGGCATGGGGAGGACCCAGTGACTGGCTTTCACCTTGCGAGCTGGCTCTTCTCCGGTGCCCTGCATGCCAGCCGATTGGGGGCAGCATCTTGGACGCTCATGAGCCTCTCTGTCTTGTTCAAATCCTATGGATAAGTCGATGTTTTGTTTGGCAGATAACCAAGCTGAGTATGTTCGGAACGGAGTCCCGGTGTTCCGTCTGTGGTCATGACCCTGATGTCAGCCTAACTAATGAAGCCTCCTAGGGCCACCAGATCTGCCCTGCCCGTGTGAGCCGGCAGGCGGCCGGTCTGAGGCCCCAGGCAGCAATGGATCCTGAGGTTTATTCTCAAGTCCACGGTGTGCCCCTGCAGGCCAGAAACACGCGTGTGCAGCTTGAAGGGGACCCCGAGTTCATACACCACTTCACAGGGCAGCTGCCTTGATCTCCATTCTCTTCGTGACCATCCCCACACCCTGGCTCTCTGGGGCCGCCATCCAGTTCCCTCCTGTACTTGTGTGTCTGACCGCACATTGGAGGGACCCCCCTCTCCTTGTGGGGAGGAATCGTGCTCTGCAGCGTGCTGCCTTCCGGTGGGATCGCCTGGGGACAAGGGAGCAACAAAACCGTGGACCCCCCGCTGCCTCTAACCCCCAGCACCTCCCTGCCCTGTTCCCCAGGCTCAAAAGCAAGGCGCTCTCTATCCACGGCTGGGAGCGCGTCCACGCTCCGTGCTGCTGCGTGTGACCAGCTGGCAGACGCCAGAGGAGAAGAAAACAGGACGCACACGGCCAGGCCGGTGCTTCTCCAAACGCCGCCTGCCAGCCGCCATTTCCTTCCCGGAGCCCCGACCCCCCTTTCTCCACGCTCCCCATCTGCATTCCGCGGAGGACAATACATGCTCAATGCATGTGGCTCAGAAATTAGAACCCAAAATTATATCTTTAATCTTCTTAACGGTCTTGCAGGGAAGGATCCTTGTCTCCATGTTACAAACAAGGAAGCTGAGGCTCAGAGACGGTACGTCATTGACCCAGAATCCCACAGCGAGTGAGGGGGCTTCAGAGCCGGGTCTGTGTGGCCCCGGATCCGGGGAGCCATGCGGGGCGGGGAGAGAAGCCTGGTCCTGAGCAGGGAGCCCCAATCCCACACCCACCGCAGGCCCTCGCTGCCTGTGGGACTCCGCCTGGGCCAGTGGCTGACCTCCGTGCTGGGTTCCACCTCTGCAAAGTCTCCGGTGGGCTGTCTGGCGTTGTCTGCACACAGGCTATGCGGAGGGCAGTGTGCGCATGCTGCCAGGTGCGGTGGCCCCAGGGTGGGTCACCACCATTGTCTTCCCAGCCGCTGTCCCCTGACCCCCCACTGTCTCGGGGCTTTGCTCTTAGGAAACAGTTAAGGGAGGAATTTCTCTTCTTTAGTGACAGTAGAGAATCAGTGACCCCTGCTCTGCGCTGGGGACTCCCGCGAGTCACACAACCCCCCACGGGGCTGCAGCCTGCGGTCACAGGGACCGGTCACCAGCACGGACTTCGGTCATTCCCATGAACATTTGGAGTCTGCTGGGGGTTCTGCAGGAAGCCCCCTCCCTGACACGAGGCGTTTTCCTGGCCGTCTCCAGCAGGGGAGGGCGGGACCCAAGCGGCCTCTGCTCATGCCCCACTCAGTACTTCTCATGCCTGCCCCGTGCCCTGGAGCCCGCCGCCACCCGGCTGTCCGTCCCCAGGGGGCTGGGCGACAAGGCACCTCCTCCAGTGGGCGGCCGCGCCGCAGGCTCTGTTCTAGATGCTCCGACTTCTGTTCACTGAGAGCAGGAAAGCAGGCCTTGGGCCCGAGCCTCTCAAACCCCAGGGCACGGAGGCCCCGGTGCCTGCGGCTCCCCGCCCCCCATTCCTGCAGCTCCCCGACTCCAAAGCCGGGATGCATCCGAAGGGAGCGATTATCACGTGTGAATTCCGAGCAGGCAGCAAGCTTTGTGCTCCACAAATGGGGTTTTTCTGGGTCATGGCTCAGAAGGAGTAAAGGGTCCGGATAGAGCGACAGGGAGAAGTGGCCGGGTGCCAGGGTCAGACGCCGGTCTGCTGTGATAGCGGAGCCCGAGCCCTGCACTCATCTGTCCCGCAGCTGATAAGGAGCCCAGCTGCAGGGGGGGGTGGGCTGCAGGGGGCCGGCCCCTAAGTGGCTGTGTGACCTCCACCTCTCTGGGCCTCCACCTCTCTGGGCCTCGCCTCCCCCAGCCCCTGTTCACGGTATCAGCGGAGGCCACGCCCACGGGAAGACCAGGCTCAGCACGGATGTTACCGCTATTTCACGGCTTAGCGGCCATCGGTGTCCTCCGGGCTTGACGCGGGAGGGCCCTGGGCCGGCTGCTGCGGTGCTCAGGGGGCCCCTTCACACGTGGTGAAACGGAGGCCGGGTGGGGCTCACACAGGGGCTGTCCCCAAGCCAGGCAGGGGCTCCTCAAGTCTGCGGGGGACGGGCCCGGCCTTGGCTCCTTCCTGACGCTTCTGAGCATGAAGCAGGGGCGAGGCACATGGTGGTGTCTACAGTTAGTGCCCCCCCCACCCCCCACCCCCGTCTGCTTTGCAAAGGCTCCCCCTGCCTCCGCCCCCTCCGGCCTGCTCTGCCCCTCCCCGCCATGGGCCCCACCCCTTGCCTCCCCCTCCCCCTTCCCCCCGTGACCCCCACCTTCTGCCTCCCCCCTCCCCCGTGACCCCCACCCCTTCACATTAGAGCAGAAAAACTATCCACCAGGCACTTGTTAAAACCAGCAAACAGAGTCTATTCAAGAGATTGATCTCGGCTTCCCACACAGCAAGGACCTCACTGGACGGAGGAGAATTACTGAGAGGCTTGTGGGGCCCCAGCGGGGAGGCAGGGCGGTGCGGGGGGGGGGGGGGGGTCTGCCTTGTCGGATGCTTCCTGTGTTGTGTTGATCGTGGACGAAACTCCAGCAGTTGGAAGAGGCTGAAGGCAGGGAGTCACCAGGACCTGATCAGGGCAGAAAGCAGGCGGGAGAGTGAGGCCCTCGGGAGACTAAGTCCCTGCCGGCCCCTTTCCGTGGGGGGTCCCCTCGGCCTCGACCTGCAGAGGCCCCACCCGGCGGTCCACACTGGCACCTCCACCCTGGCCTCCCTGCTGCTGGGGGCCACAGCCAGCGGGTGCGGAAACGTGGCCCACGTCCCAGTCCTGGCCCCGCCCCGCTGCCCCTCCCCGCTGCCCCTCCCCCTGCCCCTGTTCCTCTGACTTCCGGTGCTCGTGCTCACGTGGGAACCAGACGGTGGTGACAATGCTAATATCAACTCCCGCACCCGAGACCACGGAAATGGAGCCTTTACTTCCTCCCGGGAAGCGTCCATGGAACGTTACCTACGCAGTAATGACTATTATTATTACTACTATTATTATGGCCCCAGCCCCCTCCCGGGAAGGAGCCCAGGAGTCAAGGTGGGGGCAGGTGTAAGATGTTGGGGAGGAAATGGTTTTCCTGGACCCTCTCAGGCCCCGGGTGAGTCCAGAAATTAAACAGATTAACCGGAGAAAAGCTCCCAGATTTATTTACCGTGAGTTTTCCACGTCATGGGAGGCGTCGTGGGTCCTGGAGCACCGAACAAACGTCCAGGCCTCCAGGTCAGCCCTGCATCCCTCAGGAAGGATGAGGGATTCTTTGTTTTGTTTAGAAAAGGTACCAGTTAAGGGGCGCCTGGGTGGCTCAGCCGGTAACACGTCTGACTTCAGCTCAGGTCATGATCTCACAGTTCGTGGGTTCGGGCCCCACATCAGGCTCTGCTGACAGTTCGGAGCCTGGAGCTGCTTCGGATTCTGTGTCTCCCTCTCTCTCTGCTCCTCCCCCACTTGTGCTCTGTCTCTGTCTCAAAAATAAATAAACATTAAAAAAAAAAAGGGAAAAAGAAAACTAAATGAACCGGCTGTTATTTGTCACAAGAGCCCTTGGCGTCCGCCAGCTGTCACGTCACAGCCTTCACGTGGACACGGTCTCCCACACCCAACAGGCCACGTGCTCAGCTCTGCCCTGAGGGCTCCACCCGCCTAACGCCCTGTCCCAGAGCAGAGGAGGAAACTGAGGCCCTGGCAGGTGACGGATCCTGCTGAGGCCTCATGGCTGAGCGGGGCCGCTGGCCCGGACATTGGGCTCAGGGGCCACGTGACCCAACACAGTTGCAACAGGCCATGGCAGGAGCCAGGTGTGTGGTTTTACATTTCATAGCAGCCACATTTTATTAAAAAATTTTTTTTAATATTTATTTATTTTTGAGAGAGAGACACACAGAGTGTGAGTGGGGAGGGGCAGAGACAGAGGGAGACACAGATTCAGAACTAGGCTCCAGGCTCCAAGCTGTCGGCACAGAGCCCGCCACAGGGCTCGAACCCACGAACCGTGAGATCATGACCTGAACTGAAGTAGGCCACTTAACCGACTGAGCCACCTAGGCACCCCTTAAAAATTTTTTAATGTGTGTTTATTTTTGAGACAGAGAGAGAGAGAGCATGAGTCGGGGAAGGGCAGGGAGAGGGAGACAGAATCCGAAGCAGGCTCCAGGCTCCTAGCCATCAGCACAGAGCCCCATGCAGGGCTCGAACTCACAAACCGTGAGATCATGACCTGAGCCGAAGGTGGAAGCCTAACTGACATGAGCCTCCTGGGCGCCCTGATAGCAGCTGCATTTTAAAAAGTAGAAAACAAAACAAAGCCAAAAAAAGAAATGAAATTAATTTTAATAATGTAGTTCATTAAACCCAACTGGTGCAAAATATTATCATCTCTACACAGAACCAATATGAAAAATTATTGAGTCATTTACTTTTTTTTTCCAGAACAAGAGCTCAGAATCCAGAGCGTGTTTGCACTCACAGGCCTCCCCAGGCGGGCCAGCCACACTCCCCGTGCACAGCAGGTGCACGCGCTTCCTGGCCAGACCTGGCGCCTGGGGTGGCAGGCGGGGGCCTGGGGCTGGCTTACGAGGGTGGTCCGGATGTGAGATTGTACTCAGTCCAGAACACGGGAAAGAGCCCGCCTTAGGCATCTGTGTGGCGAGAGCTTCCCTCAGGCAGAGGAACGGGAAGGCAGTGGCCTGGGCACAGCCCTGGTATGTTTGTGGAGCGTTAAGGCAGAGCGCACTGGACCAAGGGGACCGGACAGGGACGTTGGTCAGGAGCGAGGCAGGAGGACCAAGGCGAGGACATAGAAGAGCAGGTGAGGCGCACGTGACTGGTCACCTGACACTCAAGAGCCTGCTGGAGGAGAGCCAGCCAGGACATGGGCGCGCTCCGGGAGGGAGACATTGGACTGGCATGAACGTGTCACCGGAGCCACGTGTGGACTTGACCTCAGAGGCACACTGCACACACAGTCTACACTGCAGGTCACAGTCTGCACACAGAGTCTGCACTGCAGGTCAGATTCGGCACCTGGGGCTGGGGAGCCGGGCTTGAGGGGAAGGCGTGGCAGTGAACTTGAGCTTCGCCCTGGTTTCCATGTTCCCAGATCTGTGGCCTTTGGGAGAGCGGGATCCCTCGGCAGAGTGAGCCCCGGCTTCTCGCAGCCGGCGCAGCGGGTGCTCCGCCCCGGAAGCCGGGGGCCGGCGCCGCCTGGGGGAGCATCCTCACTGGGCCTGACGGGCCGGGAAGCGCGGCTGCCCGCCTGTGCCCCCATCTCTGCTCCTTGTGGCGTTTAGCAAGCGTGGCGGCGCCTGTTGGTTACCATAGAAAGCGCCCAGTCTCTTTAGCCTCTCCAGGGTGGTGGGTGAAAAATCGGCAGGAAGTTTGACCAGAGTCTGTCACCTTTTCTGAGTTTACTGAGTTTATTTAAATAAACAGTTATTACGTGGGGGGAGAGGGGTCGTGAGCCTCTATCCATGGACAGAGGCCTGTAAATCTCCACAGGCTCCGGTCCCCTGGGCGCTGCCGGGCACGCCGTCCTGAGCGTATTCATAGTCACGCCCCAGGGAGGCATGACTGTGTCCTCCCGACAGCCTGGCCCGGAGCCTCTTGACGCCCAAAGCAGGTCCGCGGGCTCAGCCGCGTCCACGGCAGAGCTCTGTGTGGGCAAGCCCCGGGCCCTCCGCCAAGACCCACCAGAGAGGGCTTGGCTCCAGAGAAGGTTCTAGAGCAGAGATCCGAAGGGGCTCATAGGTCAGTCACTTAGCCAGGGCAGGGACCTTCGTGGACCATCAGGACTATTCCAGAACCTGGGACGCGGGATGAACGAGCGGCCCAAGTCCCTGAGCCCACGGAGCCACCGTTCCGTCGGGGGTCGGGCGAGGGGCTCCGCCCCATCCACCTGCACCCCCGGGGCTCTACGCCGCAGCTGGAATGCAGAGGCGGTGAGAACCCACACGGCCCTTCCTGCAGCCGGGGCTGGGTTATCGCGTCCGGTACTGAGCACAGAAGGCGCAGCGCCCGAGGCCGCGGCAGCCCTGCCCCCGCCCGCGGATGAAAACACACTCAGGAAGCGACACGTCCACACAGCGGGACATTACCTGATCACAAAACAAAGGGAGTTCTGATGCACAGACGAACATGGACAAGCCTTGATCACCACGCTCGGTGCAGCGAGCCGACTCACAGGGACACGTGCGGCGCAGCCCGCAGCCCGGAAGTCCCCAGAGGCGGTGGGTCTGCGGAGGCGGCGGGTAGATGGGGACACCGGCGGCTGGGGAGGGGCGTCCCAGAGCCCCGACGGGAAGGTGGAAGGCTCTGGGAGGAGACGCCCTGGGGCCACGCTGGAATTGTCGTTAATGAATCCATTAACCACGGTCAGAATGGTCCACAGTATGTCCTGTTTTGCCAGGATCAAAAGAAAATTGAAACATTTCAAAGCTTTTATTTAAGTGAGGAATTCCTGTCATCATCATTACCGTCTGTGGCCAGACAGCGGTCTGGTGTGCAGGTGCAGGGCCCGTGCGATGCGATCGCTCCCCAGAATCGCGGAGGACCTGGCGTGGGGGCGGGGGGGGGGGGCGGCGGCCTCAGGATGTGTGCTGAGTTCGTTCGGGAGCGTGGGGGCGAGGCTGTTGTCTTCCCGGAGGTCTGCCTGGTGGAGGCAGCACACAGTAGTAAGCAAACAGGGAGATGCAGTAACAAGAGGTTTTAGGAAGGACAGAGAAGGAAATGTGGGAACGCAGGGAGAGTCCTCGGGCATCTGGGCGTGGACCGCAGGGGAGGGGCGGTCCTCCAGGCAGGACCCGGTTTACACTGCAGGCCCCTCTCAGGCCCTAGGTGGTGACCACAGAAAACCTCATAGCCTTGAAGGCTGCAGCAAATAAGAAAGGACATCCGTCCGTTCGTGTTCTACTTAAGGGAGGAAGAAAGAACCAGGAGAAGGAACCGGCGACAGAGACCTCACAGCGGGGAGCAGCGTCAGGGATGAGTCAGGCTACGAGCCGAGCGTCCCTATGTCACCGTCACCGGAGGGCGCAAGGCCCGGGTGAGGACAGGAAGGCGTGCCAGCCTCAGGACTGCCGTAGATAAGCAGGTTCCAGGACACACGACCTGAGGGCTCTGCGTAAAGGCTAAAAATCCCACAGGAACCCAAGCCATAGAAGAAGGGAAACAAGGTAGCGAATCCAAGAAAGCAAAGTTCACATGGAAACAATGGCCCGAAGCCAAAGCGGCCCTGGGAGAGCCTGGTGCTGTGGGCAGAGCGACACGCCGGCTCCGAGAGAGAGGGGCGCCCCGAGGGCGGGCGCCTCACGGCAGCACTTTGTAAACCGCATCCCCGGCAGCGGAGGGAACCACGTCTGTGTCTTATGACATGAAGCTCCTCCTCTAGAGCAGCAGCTCGTGCACGGAGCCAAGTGCAGACACAGCGCTCGGTCATATGGAAAAAGTGGGCCCGACCTAAACGTTCACCCAGGAAAAATGACGAGTAAACTGCGGCCTCAGTACAAGACGGAACTCCACAGCCGCTAAAATGAAGAAGCTGGAGAAGCATGTATCTACCTCAGAATTAACCTCAAAATAAGACTTTGCAATACGGAGAATATACCACAGGTGGTTTGTGAGACATAAGTAGCAAAAATATAAAACAATAGTTGAAGGAAAGATGTTTTCATGGAGACCAGCAAACGGTTGGTATCCACAATATGTAAAGATCGTCCACAAATAAATAAGAATAGGGCAAAGCACCCAATGGCAAGAATGCAGAGCACAATGGGGGCACGGCGCAGAAGCCCCAGGGTCAGTAAATCACAGATGGGTCACTGCTCTCCGGGGAAATAAACGCCAACCCACACTGAACATCACATAGCGCCCCCGATTCTGGCAGCACCAGGATTTCGTCAGGAGGTGAAGCAGTAACTTCCTGTGCAGCTAGACTGTCACCACCACACTGGAGAAGGGCAGGACAGCTTCAGAGGGAGATGCCCCTCCCGGGTGGGGCAAGGGGGCATCTGTCTGGTTGCACCGTCCGTGTCACAGCGATGTCCATGCCGCCTCACTTTGCTGCGGGAAAACCTAAACACTCGAAATGTCAAGCAGGACCGAACTAGAGAAATGCATTCAGTGTAGATGTAGGAGATGCGGTGAGGCAAGCGTCATGAATCTGAGGTCTCAGAATAACCAGCAAAAAACATTGAAAAGCAAATAAAACCTGATGATATATCCGTCCATTTCAAAAACCCCAAGATCACCGTACCTGCATGACCGGGTAATAAAGACACAAAATGTCGCTTGTGAAATAAGCACGAACCTCAGTGAGAGATTCTAGCGAGAAACGGGGGGCGGGGGGCAGGAAAAGAAACCCGGGGGACATCAGCTTGTCCAGAAAGGCCTGTCTGTCTTGTAAGAGGGTGACATCTGAGGGACCCCCTCCAGCAGCAGGTGCACGGGTGCTGGTCACTCACTTTATTCTCTGTTCCTTCTTTTCAAGAGAAAGAAACTTTCCACGTCGTGGCGCTAGCCGCAGCCCACGGAGACGAGGTGAGAGGCCCGGACACGCGGGGACGCGGCCACGGAGCCCCCAGCCGTGGTGCAGCCGAGGGAACCGTAAAGGGGCCGCGCCATCGTCCAGCTGTCGGGGAGAACGCGGGCTTGACTCCTACCTCACCCCCGTCTGCCGTTTATTTTGTTTAATGTTTATTTATTTACTCTGAAGAGCGAGAATGCAGGAGAGCTTCAGTGGGGGAGGGAGAGAGAGAATCCCAAGCAGGCTCTGCGCGCCGTCAGCACACAGCCCGACGCGGGGCTCGAACCCACGAACCGGGAGATCATGACCTGAGCCCAAGTCCAGAGTGGGAGGTTTAACCGACTGAGCTACGCAGGCGGACCCCTGCTTGCCATCTCAGTGTCTAAGCGGAATACGGGGAGGGGGCAGACACGTCCCCGAGCGGAGACGGAACAGAGGTGTCCGGTTCTTCTGACCTCGGAGGGAGAGGAGGCCCCTCCCACTCACATCCGAGGAAAGCACCCTGAAGGGGAAGATTGATAGATTTTCCTGGTTTACTACATAAAAATAAAAAATTTTATCCTTGCAAAAACACTATAAACAACATTTAAAAGCAAATGACAAATTTTACAAGGTGGGAAAAAAAGAGGTGAGCTGAGCTCAGGCAGGGGGCAGGGAGGCCTCCGGAAACAAAGGCAGGCCAGCTGCAGGGGGCAGGGGCCTCTGTGGGAGAGCACCAGCCCCTCCGCGGAGCCCAGGCCCCCCCTGCAGACTGGCAACCTCCCTTCCTCAGGACACTGGCTGGTCACTCAGCGGACTAATGAAGTGACTGAGGAATGGTAAAATCTCCGAATGGGGTCCCCAGGGTCATCCAACTTAGCACTCCCCCTCCAATGCCCTTACTCCCGCGCTGCGGCCGGTAAGCTCAGAAATAAGCCTGAAACCCAAGATGTGTTTGTAGAACCTCTTCCTTCCAAACCCTGGTGCATGTGGGCCTTCATCAGAATCTCAACCCACGGCCCACTCCTTCCAGAGGCGAGGCGGAGCAGACCCGCCCAGGCCCCTGGGCACACCCTCTGGTCCTCCAGTCACGGCCACCTGCCCCAGGGCCGCAGCTGCCCCCGGGAGACTGACCCAGGCTCCAAGGTGGGCAGCCTGTGCCGCTGTCAACCCTCCGTGCACCCAGACCCGCAACTGGAGCCACGACAGCGCCCGCTAGAGGGGACGGACGGATGCGCAGGGTGAAGACAGCGCCCCAGCTCCGCCGCTGTGGGGCACCCGGAGCCACGGGGTCAGCGGGGGCAGCGGGAGGCTGCCCAGAGGCGCAGAGGGCAGAGGTCTGTGAATGCGGGGGTGACAGACAGGAAAAGCCCCAAGGCGGTGGTCAAGGACTGAGTGATGTCGGGAAGCGGGGGGAGCCAGTGGCGTCTGCAGGGTGGTGGGAAGGGGTGGGGAGGGTCCCATCCTGCCTCCCGTCTCATCCCCCCAGCGGGAGCCGCCCTCGGGGAGGGGCAGTGATGGAATAATGGCCACAGGGCTGCGGGGGTGGGGGTGGGGTGCCACCAGTCTGGGGTGAGCGCGCCAGCCAGGCGGTGGGCACCCCCTCGCTGCCCTGTCCCCACCCCCCTTGCTCAGCGCTCCAGGGACCTGGCAGGCTGTGCCACCGCACGGTGCTGCCGCATGAATATAAATTCACTGCTTTTCCTAATAACTGGAAGTAAAAGTTTGTGTAAACCCAATTGTCGGAGCACTAATAATCCGATTTCTCTCCGCAGGGTCAGTCCTCTGGGCTCCATCTATAAAACAAATGTTTGTCATCCTCCGGTAAGCACTTCTTAGGGATAAATAAATAATCAAGGAACTAATCGAGTGCACACCTTGCCACACATTTATGTATTCTTTTCTTTGCACATCAATAACCCCATTGGAATTGCGTTTATAAATTCAAATTATCTTCCCATATCTTTTTTTCCCACTGGCAAAGCCAGCACAGAGGAGGGGGGACGTGAACTGCGGTCCCTGGGGCCATGGGTCTCCTCACCCAGAGGGCACGTCTCCCCGCCTCGGGCCACCTGGACAGGAGCCCAGCGGGGAGGGAGCCCACACTGCGAAGACGCCTGCTGTGTCCCAGGACGGGTCACGAGGCTCTGCATCTTCTTAGGGTCCTGAGTTCATCTCCCAGGACGCAAAGGGTCCCAAGGTCAGGATGAGAGAGGGGGGCGCCTGGGTGGCCGGGTCGGGTAGGCGTCCGGCTTCGGCTCAGGCCGTGATCTTGCGGTTCGTGAGTTTGAGCCCCGCATCGGAGCCTGGAGCCTGCTTCCGGTTCTGGGTCTCCTCTTCCTGCCCCTCCTCAGCTCGTGCGCATGCGCGCACTCTCTCTCTCTCTCTCTCTCTCTCTCTCTCTCTCTCTCTCTCTCTCTCAAAACTGCCACTCAAGGGCTCTGGGCCCTGCACGCCAGGCGGGCACTCCCCTCTGCCTGTGCGTGGAGCACTTGGGGAGGACGTTCGAGGAGCACGTGGGGTCTCCAGGCAGGTGGTCGGGGAGGGACTTCCAGGAGGGACCCGAGCTGCCTTCAGACAGTGAGATCTCCCTCCGTGTCTCCATCTCTGTCTCTCTCTGCATGTGTCTCTCCATGTCTCCGTCTCTGTCTCTGGGGTGAGGACCCCGAGGTGGGCCTGGGGAGGGGCCCACACACCCACCAGCACCCTGGAGAAGGGCTTCCGGAAAGCACCTGCCAAGGTCAAGGTTTAGGGTGACACCGCCCAGCCCACAGGCGGATGGCTGGCTCGTGGGGCCCTCGGGCCAGTGTCATCGACTGAGCTGCTCCTGGAGCCTGAACACTAGAGGCTGCGACACGGTCTCTGCCACCATCAGCCACTGAGACGCGCGGTGATCTACAGCACGGCCGCCGGGAGCCACAGGGAGCCACCGCCGCCTTCCGTGGCCCGGGCTGGCAAGGGCGCGGGCCTGGCGGTGCCATCTGACTGAGGCGGGCACCTGGGGCCCCCCGGCAGGATGCAGGACCAGAGATGGCTTGGAAGGCCGGAGCCTCGGAGGGGGCCTGTTCTGGGGACAGGAAACGGCCACCAGCAGGCCGGGTCCTGGCTGTAGCGGGTCAGGCACCCCGTGGTGGCCACATGGAGGGGGAGGAGCCACCACACCCCGCAGGGGTGGGGGGGGCGCGTGCACAGCTGGGGTCGGGGCTTTGCAGGCTCGTCCAGGGTCGCAGCCCTGGGGGGGGGGGAACCACGTCACCCTCGGGGTGATCGCGCTTGGGCCACAGAGAAGTCAGGACACCTGTCTGAGGCCACATGGGTGGGACTTGGACCCAGGCACCCGGCGCCAGGGTCCAGACGGCCTCTAGATGAGATCACCCGAGGGACGGGCACGACACGCCGGCTCTCACGCCCCTCCGCACACAGGGAGCGGGCCTGCACACCAGGGCCCCGATAGTTCTGGACCCAAGAAAGGCGGGGAGCCTCATGACCCGATGTGCCCGTGAGGCAGAGCCCGGCTGGGAGGGCTTGAGGCCCCTGGGCTCCGTCCCCGTGCCCGGGGCGCACCCAGCGGCCTGCTTCCTGCCTCTCCCGGTGGGCAGGGCCACGCTGACACTCGGTGGCCGTCCGCCAAGACGGAGCTCCCAGGGCTGGGCCGCAGCGCGCATGCGCCTGGGCCGCTCTGCACCCCGGCCCTTCCTTTCCCGCACTGTGAGCTGGGGCTCAATGTAGTAAGTACCAAGGCCCTCCCAGAGGGATCCGCAGGGGATTGCTGCACAGCCAACAAATAGTTTGTTTTTAATAACGGGAGCCCGAGGAATGTCGATGGGGACAAGACAGG
This sequence comes from Suricata suricatta, assembly GCF_006229205.1. Taxonomy (NCBI): domain Eukaryota; kingdom Metazoa; phylum Chordata; class Mammalia; order Carnivora; family Herpestidae; genus Suricata; species Suricata suricatta. The sequence goes on from NC_043709.1 coordinate 2,359,818, forward strand.
GTCCCTCATCCAAAGGGTCGGTAGAAAGGTATAAGAGAGATGCAGAGGCTGCTGGGAGCACAAATCAAGACAGGCTAATTCTGGCTAGAGTGTGAAGGTGCAGCGGGAGGGTGTAAGGGAAAATCTCACAGAGGAGGAGGAGGTGCCAAATAACCAAACGCTGCAGGGAGCCTGGGAAGCCAGGATTGTCAGGAGCAGGGGTCGGAGCGTGTGCTGGCAGGTGCCAGCGTCCAGGGGCCTTGGGGACCTCAGGACAACTCACAGGGAGACTGGGTGCAGCTGGAGCACTGACTGCCTCCACTGTCCTCACCCCCTTTCCCCTTCCACTGGTCCCCAACCCCCAGTTTGCCGCTCCCGCAGGGCACCCAGCTCCGGGCACCCGGCCGGCCGCGGCCACCCACACGCACCCCCCGCGGAGCCCAGGGGAGGCGCTGCGGGTCAGACCCACTCCGGGCACCACTAGGAAAGGACCCAGAGCATCATGGGTTTCCAGGGCCAGGCAGGGAGCAGGCAGGCCGAGGACTTCAGGTTTCATTGCAAGGCGTCCTCTGCAAACAAATAAGGAAGGAAATAAATAAATAAATAAATAAATACAGCGCAGCAGCCCCCGCCGGCCGCTCCCGCAGGCTGGAAGTGATTATTGTCTGTGCCCCGCGCCCGGTATCCGTGCTTACTGAGGCGCGTGTGTCTGTGACGGCGCCGGGCACTCTCCGGAAGCAGCTTCCTTCCCTTTGAACGCCAGGCTCTTGCGGCGGGCGTCCGCTGGGCCTTCTGATGAGCTGCGGAGGTATTTTTTCATCCCTGAAATGAGAGCCTGGCCTGCAAGTCTCCAGGAGCTGCCAAGGCTGTTGGCGGAGCGCGCTCCCAGGGCCGGGCGTGCCCTCCTGGGGACGTCCTGGCGCCCGTGCCTCTGGCGGGGGCCGCGGGGGCTGCACGCCAACCCCCGTGCATGCAGGGCAGGGATGCAGGGCAGTGCGAGCCCTCCCAGGAGGCCCTGGGCCTTGCCGACCTCCCCCCCCC
>NC_043709.1:2360937-2362388 GCF_006229205.1 Suricata suricatta
GCAAGTCTCCAGGAGCTGCCAAGGCTGTTGGCGGAGCGCGCTCCCAGGGCCGGGCGTGCCCTCCTGGGGACGTCCTGGCGCCCGTGCCTCTGGCGGGGGCCGCGGGGGCTGCACGCCAACCCCCGTGCATGCAGGGCAGGGATGCAGGGCAGTGCGAGCCCTCCCAGGAGGCCCTGGGCCTTGCCGACCTCCCCCCCCCTCCAGCAGCACCCTCACCCCTGCAGAGGCACCCTGAACGACATTCACAGAGTCAAGGTCAAGAAATCCTGGTTAATTTGGGAAACAGAAATTCTAACCAATTGAGGACACGGACAGGCACCGGAGGCCCCCGCAGCAGCGAGTCCTGGTAAGGGCCCCTGGGGGTTGACGCGCATGACAGTGCACGTGGGTCCTTCAGTCTCGTCCGTCCACAGCCCTAAGACAGGAGTCCTGTCGGGGCACCAGGGGGGCTCAGCCGGGTGAGCGTCCCACTTGGGCTCAGGTCATGATCTCGTGGTTCCTGAGTTCAAGCCCCACCTCGGGCTCCCTGCTGTCTGCCTGTCATCACAGAGCCACCCCAAGCCATCCGTCCCCCCTCTCTGCCCCTCTGCTGCTTACGCTCTCCCCAAAATAAATAAATATTAAAAAAAAGAAATGAGTCCCGGTTGCCAGTCTTCCCAGGCGTGGCACGAGACTCAGAGCGGGGGCAGCCTGCCGTGTCCCAGCGAGGAGAGCCCGAGACGGGCATGTCCACCGGCCCAGCCGCACTCACTGGTGTCTCCGCTCTCCGCCTCCCCCAGCCCCACTTCCTCCCGTCGTGAAACAGCTGCCTGAGCTCAGAGACACACAGCAGGGGCGTCGGTGGGAGAAGACCCCGGCCGCCTGCCGTCCGGCCGGCTGCTTCTCCAGCTCCCGGGCGGCCGGCTGCGTGCGAGGGGCCTGCAGGAACCAGCTCAACAGCGCCACCGGCCACTAGCACGGCCGCGCCTCGTACGTGGGCGGAGACCAGCCATCACGGCCGAGCGACCAGGAACCAGAAGATGCGGCACCTGTAAGAATAGTTTACGAGTTCAACAGAAAGAAAACTCCAGCCTGCCACTCTGGGGGACGGAGCCGCAGCCGTTTGCCGTGTAAATCAGTATTGAGCGCGCCTGTGATGGAAAGTGTACAAGATGGACATAATTAAAAACAATTGATTCAATATTTTTTCCAAACCTCAGGGTGAGAATATACACCCGTCGTGATGGAGAAACGCAGCCCTGGTGTGGCCTGAGCTAGCATGATCTGTGTGAGCACAGCCCAGGTCAGACGGCAAGGGACAGCCTCCGGGGTGGGGGGGGTCACTCTCACGCACACCCGCCCCACGGGAGTGATCTCACACTCACACACACACGGGAGTGATCTCACACTCACACACACGCTCACACACGCTCACACACACACACCCCACGGGAGTGATCTCACACACACAC
>NC_043709.1:2362488-2387770 GCF_006229205.1 Suricata suricatta
CCCCACGGGAGTGATCTCACACACACACACGCACACACGGGAGCAATCTCACACTCACGCATACACACGGGAGTGATCTCACACACACACGGGAGTGATCTCACACTCACACACACGCTCACACACACGCTCACACACACACCCCACGGGAGTGATCTCACACACACACGCGCACACACGAGAGCAATCTCACACTCACGCATACACACGGGAGTGATCTCACACATACACGGGAGTGATCTCACACTCACACACACGGGAGTGATCTCACACTCACTCACACACACATGGGAGTGATCTCACACTCACTCACACACACATGGGAGTGATCTCACACCCCCACGGGAGTGATCTCACACACACGCTCACACACACACACACACACACACACAGGAGTTATCTCACACTCACACACACGGGAGTGATCTCACACTCACTCACACACATGGGAGTGATCTCACACTCACACACGGGAGTGATCTCACACCCCCACGGGAGTGATCTCACACACACGCTCACACACACACACGGGAGTGATCTCACACTCACACACACACAGGAGCGATCACACACAAGGTAAGTGATCACACACATGATGCAGTGACACTAACAAATAGTGTCCCGCAGACAACGTGATGGACACACACCCGCCCAGCAGACACGCTCGCGTCGGGTGAGGTGCTGGAGACTGAGGCAGACACGCCCACACCCCGCCGGGCTCCGCCCAGAGGAGGCCGCACCCCCACCCCCACTGGAGGAAGGGGCGGCCCTGCTGCTGGCCGGAGAGGGGCCGCTGCCCCGAAGGCGGCTGGCTCTGCCGGCGGGAGACCGGCCCCGCTCGCAGGCCCCACGCGCCGGGCCCGCAGTGCACACACAGGCCGCGCCAACCACCCCTGACGGTCCTGCCTGGACGCGGCGAGAGCGGGGAGGGGCCCGGGGCCAACGCTGCTGGACCCGACAAGCCCGCCTCCCGCCCAACGTTCCCTGGAAAGGCCCCCGCAGAGCAAGGTGGGCAGGGGACAGGCCCCGTGCGGCAGAGTGACTCGTTGATTTATGGAGGCCATTAGGAAGGAGGCGCTGGAGAATTCCGGGAGGAAGCACAAAGACAGCCCTTCCTGCTGGAAACAGCCGCGCTCCCGGCCCGGGTGCCGGTGAAGGGCCTGCGACCACAATCCCTGCGGGGGGAGGGTCGTGCCTCATCCTCGGCAGTAGCGGTGGCACCAGTGTCCCCCCCCCCCCGGGCCCCCGCCACGGCCCCCACTTGGGCCAGTTCCAAGCTGCCAATGTGATCTCTCCCAACAGGGAAAACTCCCGGTCACTCAAGCACCGGCCCTGGGGAGCAGCGCCACCCCCGGGCCGCCCTGCCCCTGCTCAGGCCAGTGGGCGAGTGCGGTGCCTTGAATGGAAACCCCAAGGCAGTCCCCTGGGGGATGGCGGGGCCACTGCGCTCTGTTTGCCGCAGGACCACGGGGGCTTGAGCCTCACGGTGCCCAGTTCAGGGTCGGACTCAACCGCCGGCTCATCAAACACACACAGAGAACCTGACCTGCTCCAGGTCCGTGCGCGCCCGGAAAGCTACGCCATCCGCTGAGCCCCCGCTGGCCAGGCAGCCACAGAGGCCGGGAGCACCCTCCGGCAGAGGGTTCGGGCGGAAGAAAGTGTGCAGTGGACGTTGCACACCCTGTGGTTTGAGAAGGTGGCCAGGAGCTGTTCCAGAGACGTGGGCTCAGCTCTCTGACCGTGACGGGCGGGCCCCGAGGGACAGAGCACAGCGGCGGGAGCACCTGCAGACTCAGGGCTGCCCGAGGGTGCCGCACACAGCACTGTGCAGTTACACGCATCATCTCGTGTGCCCTCGAGGTCCAGTGAGGTGCGTCTGGTCCCTGGAGAAGACCCAGGAGACCAGGGTCCGAGAGCCCACAGGGGCCAGAGGCAGCCAGGGAAGACGGAGGACCCACGGTGTCACGTAGGGCCAACAAGGCCTCTGCAGAGCTCCAGACAGACGTGCCCACGAATGCCACCATGGGTGAGCTTGTCCCCTGGCCCACGGGTCCCCCTCCCTGCCCGCTGCCAGGCTCCTCTCAAGGACACTTACAGGACCTGGCATTCTGGGGCAGAGACGTGACTGCTGGGGACGCATGGGGGACCGGCTGAGCCGTAACTGCACAGTAGTAACCGGCAAGAGAGAGATGGGAACATGCCCAGAGTCTCCAAAATGCGCCTGAATCTCCATGACTCTGCGAGGCAGGCGGCAGAGCGGTGGGAGGAGGGGGCAGCTTCCCCCCACCGGGCATCACCAGCCTCACATCTTCTCCTCAGACGTCACGTGCCTCCTCGGTGCCCATCTCTCCCGAGCGGCGTCTGCCATTCACTTTCGGGGACGTGTTCTTCTCCGTCTTACTCACCTGCCCAGGGCCGTGCAGGGCCAGCCCGGCGAGCCCTGCCACTTATGTCCACTTTTCGTCTCTTTGCACTTTTAATCTCTGCATCCGTCCAAGAAGCGAGAGCCTGCGAAGGCGAGAGGGTGCGCGGGCCCCGCAGGAGCAGGACCCCGGGCCGCCCGGCCCCACCGGGACCAGCGCAGGGGGAGGCCCGGCTGCACCGCGACTCGGGCTCCAGCGGCCACAGCTCAGAGCCCGGCAAGGGGTGTGGCCAAGCAGAGGGCCGTCCGTGCATGGGGCACAGGGACGGCAGCCAGGCCCTCTCCCGGCCCGTGGGCAGCAGCGCTGGCCTCGCGGAGGGTCTGCACTCCTGGCGGGCTGTGTGGGAGGGGTTCGCGTCCCCAGTCACGGCTGGCGGCCCGAGTCCTGGCGCCTGGAGACTTAACGTCCCCGTCACGTCTGGTCACAAATCCCCCCCCTTCCCGGGTCGGGCAGGGTCCTGGGCCGGCAGCACCTCCACGCTTCGCTCAGCCCGTCTCAGAACGGGTGACAGGAGGAGAGCACAAAGCACGTCAGGGACAACAGGAGGTGAGGCAGGCACTGAGGCAAAGTGAGGGGGAGGAGGGGGCGGCTTTGTCTGACCCGCCCCCGGGGGCCCGGAGGGCTTCCTGGAGGAGAGGGTCTTCTCCCTCTTCTTTGTTTCAACACCTCAGCAGTCTGCTGCCCACAGTGAGAGTGCCAGCTGGCACCCGCCGCAGAGGGGTGACTGAGGGGACCAGCGAGGGTCACGCCCACCTGGATCTGAACACTCCCGTAGACGGGGAGGCGTGGCCATGTCCGCCGGGGCATCTGGTGCGAGTCTGCCTCCGGAGCCCGGACGCCGGGCTCTGAGATGCAGAAGTGGAAGGCGGCGTGGGGGCGGGGCGGGCGGGGGCCTCCCGGTGCCCCTGGCCCTCGGCGCAGCTGGCGGCACGCTGGAGGGGGCGGCTCAGCGCCCCAGGGGCAGCGGGGCTTCTCACGACGGCTTTAGACGCGAGATGACAGGACAGAGAGGGCCCTGAAGTCCTTGTGCGTCGTCACTGAAGGTTTTCAACTTGTGTTCAGACTTGTCGGGGTTCTGCTTCGAGGCTGGAAGAAGGCGCATGCTCATTCCCCTTTGCTCGTCCCTAATTGTCCCGCTGGGTGTTTTAGTTTACAAGCCGAGTCAATAAACGGTGCGGGTGTCCGGTGACTTCTCGGCCCCGCGTTCCCAGGACTGGAGCTCTGCGGATTCTGGGAGCCCAGCCCCCCATCTCCCACGGCACCCCCTGAGAGCCCCTGGAGGGGGACACCCAGTGGCTGCTACCTGGATCCTCAAAGGCTGGATTCAGTAAAATGAATAAGACACAAATAGGTTAATTTAAGAATGAGAATAAGGGAAACATGGTTCAATAAAAAAAAAAAAAAAAAAAAAAACGTTAAGACGCGGCCAGGCCCCAGTCACGTGCTCCACAGCACTGAAAACAACCCTGGGGAAGAGGTGTTTTAGCCCCGCCCCCAGCAGGAAGTGATGTCACTGCCCTTGGTCACAGAGCTCCCAGGGGTCAGGCTGACGTGGAGACTGGACCCGCCCAGAGCCAGCTTCCCCCCTCAGAGCCGAGGACCACTTGCCCGGAAGCCTCCACTACTGAGGTTCTGGGCCGGGGCTGAGTCAGAGCTGGTCCAGAAAGTTCCAGGGGCATCTGGAAACCATTCGGCTTCTCCTCTGGAACTTGATCTAGAAGTCACTCCTTTTCTCTCCATGCTGCCCGTTGGGGGAATGCGCTAATTCTGAAAAGAGAATCTGCATTTTCAAAGATGCTGAGTAAGAGGGATGTGAGAAAATTAGTATCTGACCATGGAAGGGGGACGTGCGTGGCCTGAAAATGTGAAAACCCTGCCAGCCTGACGGCGTGTCACAACCTCGTTGGGGTGCCCTGCCCGTCCCTCCCCTGCCTGTCGTGACTCAGGTCAAAGTGTCACCTCCTCCAGGAGGGACAGCACCTCCCTCCCATCCTCTAACTCCCCCGTTCTCTCCTCTGTCACGGCGCTTCCCAAATGCGGCTGCAATTCCCCATCTGTGCACCGCTCGTCCGTAACAGTGGGAACTACCCCACACAGGCCAAGGCTTGCTGTGGCTCCCGTGGGAATGAGGAGAGGGCCAGACCCTGGAAGGAAGAAAAGAAAGCCCCCTCTTCCCTCTTGCCATTTCCCGATCCCCTCCCAAAGGCTGGACAAACCATTCTGTGGCCCAGCCCCACTGACAGAAAGGGCAGAGGAGCAGGGTCAAAACGGACGGAAGCCACGGCCACCCTCTGCTGATCCCCTTCTTCCTTCTTCTTTTAAATTCCCACTGATCCAGTCAGTTGATAAAATGTCCGCTGGACACCTCCGTGTCCCCACACTTGTTCTGGGCACCGAGGATGACACTCACCCGGATGTGAGCGGCCCGGCCCTCGTGGGGCGTGAGCCTCAGGGAGCAGGTGAACAATTGGAAGCAGAAAGGGCTGACCCACGCAGCTTCCCAGCTCCGCCATGACTAAATGAACTAATTTTTTAGAAGAAGAAACACAGTCAAGATTGAAAGAAAGGACCCAGGGGCCTGAAGTAGAGTGGGGACTCAAAGCCAGTGCACAGCAGGTCAGGGAAAACCTGACCAGATGGGAGTCCCAGCAGCTAGCGGCGAGGGTGTCCATTCGCATCTGGAGCTAAGGACATGGCCTTGAACTGAAGCAGGACTCAGAACCAGAGACCCCTGCATAGGGCGGGGCCCCAGATGGGCCCGCCCACCCTGAAAAGTGGACAGAAGCTGACCACCAAATAGAGATGACAAGGGACGCCACATCTGCATCCAGAGCCAGCTGGACAAAGATCTCGTAAAATTAAACACGGAAGTCTTGGACACTTATAGGTGTGAGGTCTGAACTTACAGGGTCAGTATGGAATAAAAGTCCTCAAAAAACAAACATGGACCGCAGACCAATGAAAACCTAGGGTCCCTTGGCAGAAAGAAAGCATTTTCAGTAGAGACACACCTTCCACCCAGCATCCATGAGACTCCCACAGTTATGAACAAAAACAACTCACAATGAAGATAAGTTCACAATAAAAAATTAACACACCACATGAGTAATTGTTTCACCGTAAGTGCATGTGAGCAGACGCCACAAAGGTAAAGTTAGTACCTGTTGTAGCAGCTTATACTAAGTCATGCTGTGTAAGAAACAGCCCCAAAGTCCCATGACCTAGAAAAACAACTCCCCTCTCACATTATTATCAGGTGCCACAGTGGGCCACCTTTGGCTCCTTTCCATACGTCACCTCCTCCCCTCTAAACTCTAGTCGGGCTGAACAGCCCCTATTTGGGACATGTTCCCATGCAAAGGGGAAACCATGTAATGGTCAAACTTTGCAGTGGTTTCTAAGCTTACTGCTAAAATGTGGTGCTTTTGTTCACATCCATTTGGCCAAAATGACTCCTGAGCTGATGTCAATAGGGTGGAAAGTATCTCTTCTCCCAGGGAAACACCACATGGCTCTAGCAGGGACATACAACCCTCTTACGAAAGCCAGAGAATAATTTGGAACAACATCCCAAGGACCTAAATAAAATGCTGGAATCCTGTGAAGCCAGGGCATTATGAGGCTTAAGACAATTGAAGAGATGAAACAGGACCAGAAATTACATGGAAAAAATGAGATTCTTAAAAAAAAAAAAAACCACAAGTTCAAAAGCATCAAAAGCATCAAAAGCATAGAGGTTCTCAGAAGGAAAGATATGGCCATTTGAAGCAAAACATCCATTAATCACTCAAACGGTAGACAAAGCAGCTGAAAAGAGAATTTGCGAACTGGAAGAGAGAAGTGAGGAAATCGTCTAAAGTGAGAACAGAAAGGCAAAAGATGTAAAACGGTGACTGAGGGGCCGCGGGAGCTGGAGACACGCTGACGTGACCCTGACATGGTGCAGGTCTAGCGAAACCCAGACCACAAGCCTGAAGAGGAGGAGGCGGACGATAATGGCTGAGCTCCGGGACTGAAGAGGCCTCAGTCGTCAAGCTAAAGAAGTTCGTTGATCAAAAACAGAATAATTAACAGTAAACCTGGACCCAACATCAGGCGATGTGAACAAAAAAGGCAAACGAAGCATTGTTAAAGCACAAAGAGAAAATAGAGATTGCCAACATAGCAGCAGGGGAGGGGGAGGAAGAGGAGGAGGAGGAAGAGGAGGAGGAGTGGGGGGAGAGGAGGAGGGGAGGAGGAGGGGGAGGAGGAAGGAGGAGGGGAGGGGGAGGGGAGGAGGGGGGAGGGGGGAGGAGGGAGGGGGAGGGGAGGGGGAGGGGAGGGGGGGAGGACTGGCTATTTCCTCTCCACAGTGACTTTGGCTGGAAGACAGCGTGTAACATCTTCAAAACCCCTGAAGGACAATGCCTGTGAGTCTAGCGTTCGACGCCGCACGAAACCTGGTGCCCGGTGTCCCGAGACAACGGGGAGCACACGGTACCCCCCCCATGGCTCTGCTGGAGCAAGGGCAGGCCGCCTGAAACAGGCCTGCCTCCCAGAGCGGCTTGGGCTCAAGCACCGTAACTGAAGACCAAAGAGCCCCCTCCACGTTAACTGTCAGCGTCACCACCAAAGACAAACGCTGCACAGAAGTCCATTGAGTCAACAAGTGTGTCAGGGCCCGCAGGCCACATTAACCAGGGTAGAGACCTACGGTGAGGGAGGGGAGGGTCCCGAGGGAGCAGATTTCCCCTCAACGGGGTCTTCGGATTGGAAAATCCACATAATCAGAAATAAACCTCTGGACTGAGTATGGACTGAAGTGCTTAGAGTCTATTTACAACACCCCTTCCCGTGCATCTCAAAATGCTTAATGGGAATCTCCACGCCAGCCCTCCTGGTCCCCAGATCTGAAGGCAGGAAGCCACCTGTTTTTGCAGAACCTGGGTGCTGGGCAGAGGTGGGGAATGGAGGGTCTCGGTCCTCACCTTCGGAGCCAACCCCCCAGCTCCTCATGATTCGGCAAGCCCTCCTCCCCCTGCTCCTCCCTGGTTCAGGGTCATTCTCTAAAAAGCTGAAGTAGTCGGATTTGAAAATGTGCAGAGAGCCTGTTTACAGCCCACGTCAATAAACATGTATCAGGAAATGCTAGTTTATAAGGAAATTAAATGAGATTATTATGGTGAAATTTATCGTTTCGTCCATGAGCACCGCTCCACCTTTGAAAGGTTAGACTCGGAGTAATAAAGAGAGCGCAGGCCGGTAACAGCCACACGGAGCAATATAACACGGCCGTCACGAAGGAGGGACGGAACGGAAGAGAATCACGGCCCCTTCTGAGCCACAATCACCCACCGCTCGCAGCCCCCCCCCCCCCACCGTGGACAGGAGTGCAGCTCTGTCTCCGGAGAACTAATTAATAACACGAAAGCCCGGTCCTGACGCAGGCGTCCGGCATCCCTGCGGGCCTGCCCCTGGGCCATGGACAATGAGTGACCCCCGTCTCTGCCCTCAGGGAACTTACCGTCTAGTGGGGGCATGAAGCACATATGTGGGTTTACGTCAGATGCCCATTGGACTTCATCCCTGGAGGAGGCGGCCAGGGAGAGCCGGGGTAGGCCCCGGCCCCCGAGGTGCTCAGTGAGCACAGGCCACGGAACATGGAGGCCACGGGCCACGGACCATGGGCCACGGCCCGGACAAGCTGGGCTGGAGAGAATGTGGGATCCCAGATTTTCCATGATCGTTGACAGGGACAGACGAACCCTCGTCTGGGGAGGCCGGTGAAGACTCCCTCGAACAAATAACAAGTCCTCAGGGACCTGAGCAAGCACCGACCACCAGGTCCGAAAGCTATTGACACAGAACTGAGGGCCCTGCTCGTCACGGGCAATTGAGGGGAATCTTGAGAGCAATGTTGACTGCAGGCAATTTCCCCTCTCAGGGGACTTGACAACCAAACTCAATATAAGACACAACTCCCTGTAAACAGGTGATTACGTCCAGTGATGTGGCAACAGGGCGCTGGAGGCATAGAAGGAAATACAGAGAAAGGTGATTATCTCTGTGTGGGGTTTCCAAGAGAGACGTCAGCCCGAGGGTGAGGGCTGAATGGGGTCTGCAAACTGAAAAGGACGCTCTTTGGGTCCTGAAGGCGGGGAGAAAGTGTCCCAGGTGGAGGGCAGCATTCCCAGAGCCTGGGGGGGGGGGGGGGCGGCACCCTGGTGTTTGTGGGACGCAGAATGCGACCAGGGTGGCCAGGAGGGCAGACTGCACCCTGGCCAGGCGTCCGGCCCGGGGCCGCGACTGCTTCCGGAAGGCACAGGGAGCGTGTCTGGCTGGGCAAGGGCGCGATGATCAGATCTGCATCTTCCAAACCCCTGTGGCTGCCTGGTAAGGACAATTCGGGAAGGGTAACTGCGTCCTCGGGAGACATGCTTCGGTCCAAACCACGGCCACAGCCGCGGGGACAGTGGGAGGAGGTGCGGTGACAGGCAGAGGGAAAGGGCTGTGGTGCAGGGAGAGGGGAAGACCCGGTGCCCAGCTTGCCCGCCCAGGCTCACAGGGCACCCGCCAGGGACAGCGAGCGCCCTCCCTTCCTCACCACCATGACAGTCATCGAGTGCTTTGTTACCTTTTTAAATGGCTCTTTCCCTGGCTCCACCTGGGCTAGGACCATATCTGTGACATCCCCCTTATTTTTTAAATTTTTTTAATATTTGTTTATTTTTTGAGAGAGACAGAGCAGGAGCAGGGGAGGGTCAAAGAGAGAGGGAGACACAGAATCCGGAGCAGCTCCAGGCTCCGAGCTGTCAGCACAGAGCCCAACACGGGGCTCGAACCCACAAACCACGTCATGACTTGAGCCGAAGTCGAAAGCTGCCCGGCTGACGGCCCAGGCGCCCTGCGGCCTCCCCTGTGCGGGCTCGGCAGCCTGGAGCCGAGCCCGTGATGTGCTGCAGCTCTCATACATAACTACCAAGCGAGAAAATGAGACACACATCCTGTAAGGACACTGAGGGGTTGGGATTTGCTGAGTTCAAGTGCGAGGTCAGCCAGCCGAGGGAAAATGCACGCCTGGCCGCCGACGGCCTTGCACTCAGAGAACACGGGCCTTACCAGCCCGCCGGCGAGCATCGCGGGCAGTGAGGAGTGGGAATCCCGGTGCATCTGACGGGGTGTCCAGAGACCCCAAGGAACCAGAGGGAAGGTTGGAAACCGAGCGTTCGGGGAGGGATGTGGCCAGAACTCCCAGAAGATAAAAATACTTGGTTCCCAAGGTCACGGTCTGCAGGGGTGAAGCCTGTGAGTCCCGCCGCCAGCCAGCCCTGCATGTCCTCAGTGGGCTTGTGGGCACAGTGATGTTGGGGGCGAAGACGGCACTGTTGAGCTGACTCTGAAAGCCTGAGGCACCATCAGCTGTGGTCAGCTCTACGCCCTTGACCTCGTTCCAAGCCCCGAGGATGCCGGTAGTGGGAAGGGGGGGGGAGGTGGACTGTGGAGCATGGATGACAGCGTGTCCCTCCCTTTCATGGGGAGGGTGAACACATTAAACCACGTGCGGGAGCACCAAGGAGGACCCTGCGACCTGGCTCTGGCCCCCGCCAGCAGGCACAGATCAGGGACAATGCAACCCCCGCCCGGTGGCCACGCGGGCCGGGGTTTGGGGATCCAAGCAGAGCGTGGAGGGACAGTGCCGCTTCGGCGGTCAGTGCTCACTCTGTTTGCCACACGCTGGGTATTGCCAACCCCGGAAACTTCCTGACGCGGCTCCTGGGCTTGCCTGGGGTCTTCTCCCCACTGCTTGGCCCCTGGGAGAATGACCCCCAAAGTCAATTCCCTATCCCTCCAAGAAGCCCCTTACGGCACATTCTAAACACCCTCCCGTTAAAGGCAGATTCTGGGTGGCCTGCATCTCAGATCCCTGGATCCCAGAGGGGCATGTGGGACACGCTTGGGGGGTATCGCTCCTGAATGGTCGAGGTAAGGAGGGGGCGAGCCAGGGTTCTAGAAGCCACAGGAGCAGCTGAATCTTTCGGGATGGGGGGCCACGAGGCCAGTCAGGAGGTCAGGGAGGGACTGTGTCTCCGTGGCCACCCGGGGAACCCTGCCGAGGCCCGCTAGTGGGGGGGTGTGGCCGAAGGCTGGGAGCTCGGCCCTCCGCAGAGCAGCTTCCTATCTGCCCCTCCGCAGCCTCCCAAGAGGGAGAAAAGATTTGGAGCACTTAAATGAAAAAAATATATATCCCGGGGCCGGCTGCGCTAAGAGCAGGGCCATCGTCACTGCTGGGTCATTCGGATGAGTGCGTCACCCAGCAGGTGGTGCCGGAGTCTCCCCGGCTCACCTTGTGCTTCCCAAGGACACGCAGGGCACAGCGCAAGACCCCGCCCTCCAAGGACCTGAGCCGCTTGAGGAGGCAGAGCGCCCCTGCCTCCACTGGGAGCCCCCCTCGCCTGTGACTCCGTCCCGCCCGGCCTCCACGCTCCCTGCAAAGCTGGCCAGAACGAGGTCCCGTCCCTGAGAAGCTGCAGCCTGTGTCGGTTCGGGAGCATGCACAAACGCCCACGTTCCAGAATGAGTTAGGGTGTTCTGGAACCAGGGCGCAGAGAAAGAGGGGGAGCAGCTGGAGCATTGATGGATGGTGATTATGACCATGCAGAACCGTCTAGAAGGAGGTGGGAACTTGGCGAGTCCTCGGGAGATGGGTGGTAGGAACCGAAACGCAGGCAGAGGGCTCAGCTTACGTGGGTGTGGGTCCACCACCTCTGGGACAGCCAGCGCCGCTGAGTGGCTGCACGCGGCTGAACAGCATGAGTGCGGCAATGAGGGCGGGCTCGAACCCGGGGCAGAGGGCAGGGGGCATGGAGTCAGCCTGCTCAGGGAAGGACGCCGAAATGTGACGTGGGCTCCTCCTCTGTGGCAGACCGCAAGACCCCAGAGAGAAGCAAGGAGTGATGGGACCACGTTACAGACAGTGGGGGAGGGGAGGAAGGCGCTCACCATTTACACGCGGCGTGAGCACTTCCCACCTGTGTGTGCCCCCTGCCTAGGGAAGTGTGCGCCTCCCCAATACGAACCACACTCCAGGAAGGTGGCTGGTGATGGCTGTCCACAGGCATCCGACCACTTACTAGAACTTTTCAAACGAAACTTTCGTTGAATCTACAAATAGGGTCCTTTAGCATATGCATGCCCTGTCCCCTTTTATAGATGAGGGGGCTGAGACGGAAAGATGCTCAGGACCGCAGGGCTGTGTGTGGCTTCCCCGGGGCTCAGACCCACGCCGCCTAATTCCCAGCCACGGCCAGCTCCCAGTGCACCGGGCACTCCCAGCATGGACGTCCCTACAGCGACGGACCCACATTCCTCCACAGCCCCCTGTTCCTCGGTGCTTGGCAGACACCACAGGCCACGCCACTACCAGGAGGCGTGCGTAGGGGAGGAGACTCCGAAGGACACGGAGAATAAAGGAGCACAGAAGTGGGTGAGGAAGATGAGGCCCCAAGTGTGGAGCAAGGAAGAGGGCCGGCGCCGGCCTCTGCTGCAAGGACATCCACCAGGGTAGCCCATCGCGGCACGTTCCCACCCCGAACCGCAGCCCCTTTCCGGGCCCCACAGCCGTGCCCTTGCTGGGCAGCCAATCCAGGCAAGAAGGGCCGACTGGCTAGCTGGTTGGCTGGTTGGCTGGTGGGTTGGGTTTGAGTTAATCGGTTTGTTTTGAGTTGTCTGGTTTTCGGTTGGAGGGTCGGCAGGCGGATGGGGGGGGCAGATGGTTGATTGGCTGGTGTTCTTCCTAAATGACAAAATTTTGGTCCTCACATCCAACAGGAAACATCCTCCCGGCAGTAATGAGTGGATCTGAATCCTAATTCTCCCTTGACGGTGGAGACCCGCCATCTGTGAACTCCGTTTGGATCACTTCACCTCTACTTTCTTGACACAAAAGAGAAAGGAGTGAAAGGAGTGAAAGCGCTATTTTCCTGTCTCTCCTGCTCAATGAGTGAGCAGGACACACGAGACAAAAACCACCTTTGCCCCCCACTCATGCTCAGCCCTTACAATATGAGCAGCTCCTTAGCTACGTGTGCCTTTAGCACCTTGAGATAGTGTCTTAATACAAAGCAGCCCCTAACGCAAGCCAATGACTTTGTCTGGGTCTCAAACAAAGAGACACCCACCCGGGAGAGGGCTGCGGGCTCCCTGGGCGAGCACGCTGTGAAGACGTTTGTAGATGCTTTGAGGAATTATCAAAAGAAAACCGGCTGCGTCAGGACTTCCGTCATCACAAAGAATTTGAATCCCACAGAAGGAGCTCCTTGATGTAGCCCGTGATTGATACTCTTTCCGTGGGCGTTTATGGAGCGTGGGTGGGGCACAGGAAGGGTGCCCGTGCGGGGACGGCGTCCGTGGGCCCAGCCTGACCTCGCCCTCAAGATCCTGCTGGTTTTCCCCCGAAAATATGTCCGACGTGACTGCTCCCTGCGTTCATCCATCCTGCGAACACTGATCGACCACTATGCGCCCTGTTCTGCTCGAAGCCCTGAAGGGCAAAGGGATGGAACAAGAGTGGTGCTCACAGCAGGAGCCGCGCACACCCCAGATGGCTGCACGCCCCCGTGAGTCCCAGGCTGGGGCGAGCTTCTGGGCTTGGCTGTGTGACATCCGTCTAGATGGCTTAGGTCCGGTGCGTCTGACACACATCGTCCCCGTGTCTTGTTAGCCACGCATTGTGTTTCCACGGGGAGCAATCTGGCTCTGAAGTGACATTTAAACACCGGCAGAGAGTGGCCGACACCACGCCGCGTCCTTCAGGACAGAGAGCCCCCACGAACTCCCCAGAGCTTGTCCCCAAGGCCCCGCGGCAGGGTCGGAGCTCCCCCGCCCCTGCGCCCTGCACGGAGCTCCGCCCATGTTTATTCATGCTCTATACTCAGCTCAGGAGCAGTAGGAAGCCCAAGTTCAGAAGTAAAGCTCCACCCAGGAGTCTCTCACAAAATCCCTCTCCCAGTGGGAGGCTTTCTGGGAACAAAAGCAAACCCATTTAACTTGTTATTGAAATTGATTATCCATTCTGCAAGACGCCCTGTCGCGTTTGCCTGGAGAGAAGGCACCGGGGGCAGGACCAGGCGGGGGCCTTGCCTGCCTCTCTAGGAGAGACTCCCAACTCCCCTTTTGCACCAAACCTCAACTGGGGGGTGATCAGAGCAACCGCGGATGCGTGTGACTCAAAACAGCCCGCCCTGTTGGCTCGGCCGCCCACCCCCCACCCCTCGGGCGCCAGAGCCCCCCCACCAAGGAGGCGGGTGGACCCCACCATCCCTCGCCCTCTGGACTGACTACGTGGGCTCAGGGCGTCACCATCAGTCAACACAAGAAGGCGCAGCTGGCGAATGCACTTGAGCAAGGGACCAGCTGCCCGGGCAGCACAGGAGGCGGCCGAGGGGGCCAAAGGAAATCCCCAGGGGCTCCAGGGAGGAGGGGCCATTGCAGCTGGTTCCCAGGGAACCCCGGCACCCCAGGGCGCTGCCCACAGGGGCTATAGGGGAAAAAGACGCTCTCTCTTGCACGCACCACACAAAATGGTCTTCCTTTTATAATATTCAGGCAAAAAATGGCTCTTGCTCCATCCCCAGGCCAACAGGATACTGAACAGAGGACTGCTCTACAAATCTGCTCAGCCCAGAAACAGAGCCGGGCCTTTGGGCAGGTGTTTGGCCTGGAGACTGGAAGGAGGGGGAAGGGGCTAAGCCACACACATTGACACACACACACACTCACATTCACGCACACACATACATACTCATACACACAAATACCACCAGCACTACCACCAGGGCTGACAATCCATGAGAAATACACTATGATCAGGTTCAGAATTCGAACCCCGGGGCAACCCAGAATAGGGGATGATTAATTCCGACTTGAAAGCAGGCTTTAACTCGGCGTCTGTGCGCCCCATTCTGAGGAGCAGCCCCTGATCTGGGCAGGGCCCACAGCAGGGGAGTGGCCTGGCACGCACATTTGGACAGCAGCCCCTGCGTTACAAGGAGGTGGTCCCTTCATTACTTGTAGTAGAGTGCAATCCTGGGGCCCTGGGGATTTGGGACAAAACTCTCCAATTCCAACGGAGCCATGAGCAATGGGGCACATTGACCCTGGAGGGCAGGTGGCCAAAGGAAGGTGGTAAAGGATCACCCCAGGGTGGTACAGGGAAGAAGGAAGGAGCTTCAGGGCGGGGGGCCTCCACCAGCCCATGGGCAGACCTCGGTCATCTGCACAAGGGTCCCGGGAGGGGACTGACCCTGGGCGGGGAGTGTGAGCCTAAAAGGCTTTCTTTGGTGAGACAGGCTTTGCTGGAAGGAGGGCTCAGTGAGCAAAGTGGAACAGAGCTGATGTCCTTTCAGTAATTAAATACATCAAATTAATCACGATGCCACTTTGGAAAACTCAGGTTCCCTGCAGAAAGCAGAATTCCACTCAGAGGGTGAAGTGGGGAAATTAATGAGAGAGTTATTTCCGGAAACCAGAGCAGGGCAGGGAGCCACCCTGGGGACTGGAGCCCCAAGCCAAGCGGCAGCAGGGGCCACGGTCACCTCAGGTGGAGGGCAAGTGGGAGCAAGAGACAGCGCTGCAGCACGGAAGGAGCAGGGCCAAGAGGCCTGCGCCTCCTTCTGCTCCTGCCCCATCTCCTGGCAGGACCCTCCAGCTGCAGGGTAGGGTAGGGCAGAGCATGGGTCTGGGGGTGTGGGGTGCAGATGGAGAGTAGCCAGGGCCCCTCCCCTCTGGGGAGGCACGAAAACTGCAGCCAAACTACAGTGGATGCTCACGTGCACTACGGATTCTGACACGCCCAGAAGACGCCACGCCCCCAGCGGATGCCACGCCCCAGCGGCCGCCACGCCCACAGCAGATGCCACGCCCACAGCGGATGCCAGCAGGTGCCCCCAGGCCCTCAGGGCTCATGGATGACCGCAGACTCCTGTGTGTCTCCCTCTGGCCCTTCCTGAGAGCCAGAGTAGGGCACACAGCGGGGTTCCCGGCCCCAGGCCACTGGTGGGAGGCTCCGGGAGATGAGGGTCAGGTTGCAGGGTGGAGGCAAGTGCAAGTTCGAGGGGCAACATGTGGTGGGGGGGTCATCTCAAGGAGGGGCTAGCCTGGTGCCCAAGCTGGCTGGGCTGGGCACAGAGACCCCCGTGTGCCATCCCGGGTCCTGACTGCTGGGACACAGCCGAGGCTCAGGACAGGACGGCCCGGGGCTGTGTGACTGGGCTCCGCTCCCACCGCCACATCCTGAAGGCCTCGTGAAGAACAGTTTGAAACATCAAGAACTCAAGCAGTGTGCTCCCGCCTGGAGCCGCGATGAGCCCCAGGGGCTTGCACAGTGTGCCACACGTGGGTGTGCACCTGTACATGGTCTCCCCGCCACTTCTCAGCAGCAGTGTTTTACTAAGAATGTGACTTACCGTGCCCTCATTATTTTTGTTTTCCTCGCTTCCCAAACATCAG
This sequence comes from Suricata suricatta, assembly GCF_006229205.1. Classification (NCBI taxonomy): domain Eukaryota; kingdom Metazoa; phylum Chordata; class Mammalia; order Carnivora; family Herpestidae; genus Suricata; species Suricata suricatta. Next base: position 2,378,397 of record NC_043709.1, read on the forward strand.
CTTTCTCTTGGAGCTGCCTCCTTCTTCGGTTCCTTCACTGCCTCCCTGTTCGGCATCCACAGATCTCAGCAGGTGCACACGGCTTCCGTGACAATATGGAAACCGAGTCTGAGCTGAACAGGGGTGGGGGGAGAAGGTAGGGCCACAGAGTCAGAAACACGGGCGTGCAGTCCCCTCCTCAGAGCCCTCGGGTCAGGGTGTGCTCCCGGCCCCTGTGGCTGGGGATGGGAGGCCACCTGGGACCTGGGCGAGTGACACACTCCCTGTCTCTGTCCTGCCTGACGGTCACCGGAAAACGAGCTGGTAAACACTGCGGACGCCCCTCTGAGAGAGGACCGGGTCTCGGCGGACACGCGCCTCCCGAGCCTCCTCAAGGCTGCCATCGGGCCTCCCAGGTCTAGGAACCTGGCAGAGGGGTCGGACGGGGGATCCCCAGGCCGCAGCTGGGAATTCACCTCCGCAAGTCTCCGACTGGTCTGTGAGTCGAGCGCCACGTGTGGCCGGGACCCCAGAGGGGCAGCGGGTCGGGGATCAGGCCTCACTCCATCCTCAAGGACAAAAGGCACCCGTCCCCTCAGTCTGACCCCCTGCCCCCTCTTACCAGGACCTGTGCTGGCCCAGGGCCCGCCCACAATGCAGGACAAGACCCCTAACTCAGTCTCACTGGCAAGGTCTCTCTTGTCCTGGATGTCGCACAGTCACAGGCCGTGGGGACTGGGGTGATGGCTGGGCGCCATCCTTTGCTGCCGGAGGGGAGGAGGGCGAGAGCTTACAGGCAGCTGTGCACCTGCGCGGAAGAAAAGACACCAAGGAGACTCAGGGACAGAGGTCCAGGGGTGTACCTCCCGGCCCCCGGGCCCCGCAACCCCCTGCGGGGCCTTCCTTCTCCCACCTGCTCCATGTCGCTCGTAATCCACGCAAGCAAGCCGCAAGCCGAACCCCTCCTGGTGGGTGGCACGCGGGTCCCCCTTCCCCACCCCCACCCCTCCCTGTCCCCCACACTCTGGAGGCACCCTGAGATTAGTAGTATTTTGCATGAAAAAGGAAGGCAAGCTTCTGCCCCATGGACTTCTCTGCTAAACAGCACAGAAGCCTCACCAGGGGTTTTGTGAGGACAGTTCTTCATGAACTGAGCTCTGTCTTTGCGGGTCTGGGGAAAATATCTCTTTAATATGCGGAATAAAACGAGAACGCCGTTAATTACAGCGCAGAGACACAACACGCCCGATTAAGACGGTGGATCTGGAGCTCCCGATGCCAGCACACAGCCGACGTCCAAGACGGAGAATACCCAGGGGTACTCGGGGCTCTGCCATGGATGCACGCGGCCACCAGTCAAATAGGTTCGCTCCCTCTGACCTTGATGTCCGTCCACACATCCTGTTCGCCAAGACACAGCCACCTTTCCGGGGGCGGCCACCTCGCACATGCCCAGCCAGGGCAGAGGGGCCAGACCGGCCAGACTCCCGCTGCTCTGCGGTGCCAACCCTTTTCCAAACGGGTCCCGTCTCCCACCCACACGCCTTTGTCTTCCTGCCCCACACACTGCCTCGAAGCAGCTTCCACTGTCCAGCTCTGCTGCCTCCTCCTCCAGGAAGACCTCCAGATTTCTCCTCTTTCTGCCTAGCAGCTGTTCTGTCCACAGCAAGATGGCAGTTTGCTTGCTTCGGCTGCTGATCTGCACACCCTCTGTCCACCCCGCCAGCTGCTTCGACCCAGAATGCTGCTCCAGACAGGCAGCAAGCACGCCCAGCCCCCGGCCCCTGCCAGGCCGGGCATCAGATCTTTGAGGCTCCAGGTCAGATTTCCCATAAAATATTCAGTCTCAGTGTGTGAGTGTATCAGAGAGGCCAGTCCCTGGGCTGTGCGTGCGACACAGTGACCGCCCCCCCACCCCGGCCACAAGTCCCCTGGGGCCCCGGGCAGGCCATCCCTTCCTGGGCTTCAGTGCCCGCTTCTGACGACCCTGGTGCCTGCATCCCGAGAGGGCGCTGCCACCAGGGTCCTGGGGGCTCCTGGGCCCCTGCTCCCATGACTCCCCTGTGGCAGCCTGCGGCTGTGGTGCAGGGACCCGCCAGCCTCCACCCACACTGACGGACCCTCCGTTCGCCTTCCTGCTGCCCAAGGCAACACGGAGGCATCACGGTATACACACCACACATGTGCACATACGTACATGTGTTCTCACCCTCCCCCCACATACACGAGTATGCACGTGTAAACATCTGCACACACACCCCATGCACATATACACACCTACACACACACCACGCCTGTGCACATACGCACTACACACACACACACACGTGCACAGGTGCCACACACACACACACACTTCCCACCCTGTGGTGCACACCGCTGCACACTCCAGGCCCAAATCCAGAAAGCACAAAGCCAACTGTTCTATATGCTCGCAGCTCCAGTCCAGGCCCGGGGCAGGCTCAGGCAGGACAGTTCACCTGTGCCTATCATGCCGAGGGCCCCGGGTGGCTCCTTGGTCCTGCAATAATAAGATTGTCACCCACACCTCACCACTGTCCCAGAAGTCACCTCGCACCGATGGAACACCGGCCGCATGAACACCAGGCTCCAAGCAAGGCGCATGGCATCATGCAAATCAATAAAAAGAAACCTCGTTGAGGGGACCTGGGTGGCTCAGTTGGTTAAAACGTCTGACTTCGGCTCAGGTCAGGATCTCACAGTTAGTGGGTTCGAGCCCCGTGTTGGGCTCTGTGCTGACAGCTCAGAGCCTGGAGCCTGCTTCGGATCCTGTGTCTCCCTTCTCTCTGCCCCTCCCCCGCTCGTGCTTGCTTGGTCTCTCTCTCTCTCTCTCTCAAAACTAAATAGAAGAAACACTAAACAAAAAAGAAAAAAGAAAGCAAGCCCGTTGAGATTGGAGTCAGGAGACAGGCAGCGGGAGCCCTCAGGCCCAGCACCGGCAAGAGGGAGGAAGGTTTCCTTCTCCCCCGGCAACAGCCCAGCCAATCAGTGAGAGACTGTCCCAGCTCAGCCAATGAGAAGCCACTACACTTCCAGCTCCCAGTTTACTCCAATGGCCTTTCTGTTTACATCAGCCCTTCCCAAGTGCCCCTTTCTTGCATGAAAGAGCCCCCGACCCTGTCCTGTGGCCTTGGCCATGGTTCTGCTGTATCTTGCCCACCCGGGTTGCAATTCTCTGCTATTCCGAACGAAACCCACCTTCTGTGCTGAAACAGCTGGCAGTTTTATTTTTAAGGTTAACACTACACACATCACCTCTGCTCAGGCTTCACAGTCAGACTGGGGCAGAAAGGAGGAGGGCCCTTGTCCCCGTCCAGAGGAGGGGTTCATCAGGATACCGGAAGGGGCCTGGGGCACCCCCCTGCCTTTGAGGCTGCCTCCGCTCCCCAGAACCTGCACGTGCGACCTTACTTGGAAAAGGGCCTTTGCAGGTGTAATCAAGTTAAGGATGTAGAGAAAAGATCATCCGGGATTATGCACATAAGCCCTAAATCCAATAAGTGTCCTTACAAGAGACAGAAGAGGAGAAGACACACCGGGGAAGAGCAGAGGCTACACGATGAGGGAGGCAGGGGTGGGGTGATGGAGCCACAAGCCCAGGAGCGCCTGGGGCCGAGGGAGGCTGGAAGGGGGAGGAGGGGTCCCTCCCTTGGGCCCCCAGGGGGTAGCACAGCCCTGCAGACCCCTTGGTTTGGGACTTCTGAGTCCAGAACGACAGGAGAGGACGTGTCTGTTGCTTTAAGTCCCCAGAACCTGATGCACCGCCGGAGCCGCCTCAAGGTCACCGCAGAGGTTAGGGACGTCCCCCACTGGGAACCAGCAAGCCTGGCCCGGGCCTCCCAGGAACTCAGTGTGAGAACAGGGGCTCCTTCCGGACACCCCGAATCCTGCGTGGGGTCTGGAGAAACGCAGATGGAGGCAGGGCTCCTGGACCCGGAGAGAATCACTGAGCTTCTCCGACTGCACCCAGCGCGGCGAAGCCCCTGGGGTTGGGACGGTGCCGGCGAGCAGGGGACGCTGTGAGCCCCAGCGGTCTTGAGCAAAGCCGGAGAGGCGGGGCGCTCAGGGCAGCAGAGACAGGGAGAATGGCCGACCAGCTCGATTCGGGAGAACATCTGTGACATAAATAAAGCCAATGCCAATCAAGTGATGGAAGGAGCCAGCCGGCCGTTTAGTATTGATAAACGGCTCATTAATATGAAACTTTGCTTCATTTAGCATTTCTTATTGCCAATTAGCAGTAATGCCTTCACCATACTTTAGACTATTGCAAATTAACGGTTATCTGTTTTCCGGGGGCAAGGGTGGCAGTGGCCTTTGGGCTGCGGCTCTGGGCTGGCCCTAGGGGCTTTGTGGGATTCTGTCACAGAGCTCGGGGACGGAGACGGGGGCTGGGCAGCACGGCCACGGGGGCAGGGAATCCCCCAGACCCTCAGCCCAAAAGCACAGCACAGCCCATGGCCGTGGGGACATTCCAGGGCTTTCCACCCCCTTTGCAAGCCAGCCGCACCCCAGCCCTCTCCCCAGGTGACTGATGACGGCCCGTGTGTGTCACAAAGTAAACAATGGGACTGTGCCACAGAGAGTTATGGGGGAAATAAAGCCATCTCTCCCCTGGCCCAAACAGATAGCAGGAGTAATGGCGGGACATTAAGCATCCCTCGAGGGCGGAAACACCTCGCTGCTGTGCGTTTAATGCATCAAGCTGTTTTCGTGCCTGGGTATTGGAAAATTTGATCAGAAAGATGGGCTGCATTTTTGCAGCTGGTCCCCAGAGGGGGGCTCCTGGGACAGCGTCCTGGTCCTTGGGAATGGAGGGCGGTGCCTGAGGGGACCAGGCGGGCAGGCCAACCTGGGGACCCGCGTCCCCCCCGCAGCCTGGCCTGTGCCACCTTCCTCAGCCTCAGTTTCCCCATGTGAGCACTGGGGCCACAGCTGAGAGAAAGACCTCCTAATCCATCCATATGGAGGAGCTGGCGGACCTGGCGGGAGGTGCTTCAGACCCAAACCAGAGCCGCTGGAGAGGGAGCACCCCTAGCCCAGCCCCACTGGGCACGGGGGAACGCGGGTGCATACGGGTGTGGACGCTCCCTCTCCAACCCCGTGGCTCCACACTCCGCCTCCAAGGGGCTCCGCACATGTCTGCTTGCACCGGGGCCGGGCACCCGGGGCGCATCTTGGAGCGCCTCGCCTCCCAGCAGCCCAGGGCCTGGCCCACCACAGCTGGTGGGTGGCTGGGTGGGTGGGTGCACTATTGAACAAATACACAGGTGTCCAAGCCAGAAGTGTGCACACACGCATGCACGCATGCAAACACACCCGCACAACCAGCCCTATCCACCCGCCCACATGGGTCCCCCTCCCTGGCACCCTCCCAGCCACACCCCGCTCCGCACTGGCCTCTGGCTCCTGCGCCACCTGCCTCCCCACTTCCAGGGGAAGCGAGGGAGGCCCCTCCCACGGTTCTAGGAGACACCCCATCTCCTCGCCTTCCCAGCTCTGGGAGGGTGCCCCTGGCCTCAGCTCACATGCCCTTCCTCCACCATCAAAGGCACCGGCCTGCACGTTCCCCACTGCGCCTTCAGCACCTCCCCTCTTCTCTGCTCAGGTCCGTCACCCTCTGCTCCGCCTGATGGGGCCCCGTCCTGACCCAGGACCACTGGATAAGCCAAGACCATCTCCCGTCTGAGGACCCCTGACTCCCTTACCTGAGATCCGTAAGTTCTGGGGATTGTGCTGTGAACACCGTTGGGGGGCGCCGGGCAGCCTAGTTCATGGCCACAGTTCTACCAAAGGCTGGGGAGCTACAGCCCCTTCCTGCCATAGAGGTTCTGGATAAGGACTGGGGTCTTAGGATCACTGATCGCTGATGCCCCTTCGCTCCGGTGTTGGTTAGGTGGAGGATGGTGGAAACTCCCACAGCTCCCCGCCCCCTTGGCCTGGCCCCAGGCGGCCCACTCCTGAGCACGACCTCTGAGCACTTCCCCTGCCCCGCCCGCACCCTGCGCCCCAGAGTCCGGCTGGGGTCCTCCTGCGGGCCTGCACAAGCCTGCCCTCTCTCCTGACTGAGCACAGGCGAACTCCTGTTCCTCCTTCAAGACCCCGCCCAGTATCTGCCCTCAAGCCCAGGTTAATGATTTCCTTCTGTGGCTTCATCTCAGCGTCTTTGAATGTAGAACCCATTTGCTCGAAGAAGGTTTCGTTCGTCTGCCCACCTCCCATCTGGACTGTGAGCCCTGAGCACAGACAGGACGGCAGGTCAGTGTTTCTCTCCTGTGGTGTCTCTGGCACTCGGCACAGGGCCTGCCCATCTAGGCGCACAGGCATGTGGACTGAAGGTGTGGGAGGCAGAATTTATAACATGTGCCCCCAGAGAAGTGCCCCCAGAACCTTGAGTATGATACAGAATCACTCCTGGGAGCCTTTCTGTCACCTGCCATCCCTGGCCTTGAGATAAAGAGTTCACTGGGTGGGCCTGGTCTAACCAGGGGAGCCCTTAAGAGCAGAGCGCTTTCTCTGGCTGAGGGCGGAAAGCAAAGAGATTCGGGAGCTGGAGAAGGACCCGTGCGCCATATCTGGTTGTGGTGCACCGTGAGAAGTGCGGGTGGCCTCTGACAGCTGCCCCTCCCCCCCCACCCCCAGGCCCGGCCCCCAGGCGCACAGCCAGCAAGGGGGCGGGACTTCCCCCCGGAGCCTCCGGAGAAGAGCCGGCCCCCCACACCTGTGAGAGCCGGAGCGGGAAACCCAGCAGGACTTTGCCAAACCTCCGCCCTGCAGAGCTGGGAGCTGGCAAACCGCCGCTGCGTTAAGCCGATGGCCGAGCGCATTGAAGACACCAAATAGAACCCCGACACCCCGGCTGCGCCCACTCCGAGGGGCACGTGCGAGCGGAGGCACCCCAAGTCTGAGCGTGGAGACGGGCACGTGCCCCTGCTGGAGCCCGGAGCGCACACACAACTGGGCTGCGCACATGGGGCTCGGGATCTGCGGAGTCGACCCCCCCCCCGCCGACCCCTCTCTGGTGCCCCCCTCTGCCCCTCTAGGGTGCCCGGCCGCGGATGCTGCGGAATGTCCCGGGAGTGGCCTGAGACCAGTGCTTCGGGGAGTCCTGTGCCACCAACAGCCGCCCAACCAGGACGCCTTTGATCTCCTCCTCAGACTCGGGCCCCGGAAAAGCATGGGGACGGCCGGCTAAGGCTGGCAGTGGCACACGGGGTGGCGTGCCTGCCCCTTCCCTGTGGCCCTGTCGTCACCATCCGTTGGCCACCCCGCCAGTGCGGGACAAGCACGTGGAGACAATATGGTTTGGGATCTGGAGTCAGACACCAGCCCAGGAGCCGGTTCGGTCCTACGGGCCAGTCTCCCGTGTGTGTCCCCATAGGGCGTTGTCCTCATCGCCGGCTGTGACAACTGAGACCGGGGATGTCAGGCTGCGGGGCCTCAGCCTCGCCTCCGCTCACCCCGGGTCCCAGATCGGGGGCTCCGGCAGCTCACATCGGCCCCGTGTCACAGCGGCGGGGGCGGTGCTCACGCTCCTGCTGAAGAAACCAGGGAGAGACCGACGGCCACTGTCCCGGACCCGTGTCCGTCCCCGACGGGTGTCCCGGAACCATGTGCCCTGACGGGTGTCCAGGCCCGTGTGCCCCGATGGGTGTCCCAGACCCGTGTCCCCGACGGGGTGCAGGCCCCGGCTCCAAGTGAGTCTCACGTTGAGACAGACGCAGTGTCAGTAGGGGAGGGGCAGAGAGAGAGGGAGAGAGAGTTCCAGGCAGGCTCCACACTGTCAGCACAGAGCCCGCTCGGGGCTCGAAGTCACCAAACCCTGAGATCATGACTAGAGCCAAAGTCAAGTCAGACACTTAAGCTGCTGAGCCCCCGGCACCCCAAGGGCCTCGCCCCTGCATCCCTTGTCCTGAGCTACCGCATCCTGGCGCAGTGCTCCCAGGACTTGGACACAGACGGCGTGGGTTCAAATCCATGTCTTGCCTTCACCACGTTCTCTCTCCCCCACACTGGGTTCAGTCCTCCCAACCACACAGCCGGGGCGAAGTCTGGGTCACTCGGGCTCAGGGGGGACCCGCCGAGCCCCGGCTTCTCTGCCCACCACAGTCACTGCTCCTGAGCTGCCGAGACCCCGCCCTCCCTTTCCTGCCCCCGAGTTCCCGTCACTCCCTGGCATCTGCCACGTTGGCTACACGCCCGGGCCCAGCCCCACCTTCTCCAAGCCCAGCTCAAACCACATGCATCTTTGAAGGGCCTCGCAGGGACCTTGCTCTGGGCTGGCGGCCTCAGAAAGCGTCTGGTGCCAGAGGTCTGGGACGCGGAGCTCGCCCACGCGAGGTCCATCTGCTTCCATCCCTGTGATGACACAGCCCTGCACCCGCGCTCCCCCGCGCCCAGCGAGGCTCTGTGGAGGGTGCACCTGGTGACGCCCAGGCCCGCCCCACCCAGGAGCCTCCCATTAGCTGCAGCTGACGCCTGGCCTCGGTGGCCTCATCAAAGGCCCTCCAGAATGGCCTCTGAGCAGGACACGGTCAGACCCGGACCCTGCCGTGACCCCAAATGGCCAGCTGACAGGGGCTAAGCGTGCTGGACTCAGGCCCCCAGAAGGGGACAGGCTCTGCTCACAATGAGACCTCAGCCCATCTGCTGCCTTGAGCTGAGCAGGTGCCCGGTGAGCAGCCGCCGCCACGCAGCCCCGACCCATCACCGCCAAGCCCGGCAGCCTATGGATTTTGTGTCAAAATGAGAAAGCAAAGCCCTCTGGGCTGGCCGGTGTCAGCACACCCCTCAGCTCCCGGCCCAGGCCTCCCCCGTCTGAGGGTGAGATCGGGGGACCCCCGTCTTCCCCGCTCGCACACAGGCTCCCCCTTCCAGGCAGACGGCGGCCAGGGCGGGGCCCGGGGCGGCCGGGCCGGGAGGGAGGAAGCAGCTTCCGCCACAGGGTTGGACGCTGCACCCACCAGTGTCGTCAGCAGACTCGGCTCCAAGCCGCCCCCCAGACGTTCTGTCCAATTATTTAAATCCCAACCTCTCCGCTCACTATGAAGATTGGACAGGATTGGACATTTATTAGCTAACTGAATGGCTGTAATAAGATAGCAAATCCAAAGGAGCAGAAAATTAAATGTTCTTGAGTTATCTTATTGAAATTTCCCTTCTACGGCTTTTATTGGAGGCGACAGCGCCAGAATTTCAAAGATGCATTTTAAGAGACTTCTTAACGGGGTTACCCTCCGAAAGCCGCAGCCGCGGAAAAGGCGGCCAGCAGAGCCGTCGGGAGGGCCCGCCTCTGGGCCGGGCGGAAACGCGGCTGGGACCCGGCTGGCTCTCCCTCCCCGTGCCCAGGGAGTTCATAAACAAATACCAGTGGG
>NC_043709.1:2387870-2403909 GCF_006229205.1 Suricata suricatta
GGAGTCAGGTAAGGAGGCGCCTGGGCCTGCAGGTGAAGGGCACGTCAGAGGCGAGTTACAGCCTCTCTCGGAATTAGCTCTCGAGAGACGGGCAGTCTCTCCCTGGACAGGAAGGCTCCCCACGAGGTCAGTCGATCATAAACTGGAAAAAATAAGAAACATAATTAAGAGGGACACCTGGGTGGTGTAGTTGGCTAAGCGTCCGACCCTTGGTTTTGGCTCAGGTCGTGATCTTAGGGTTTGTGAGTCGGACCCCACATCAGGCTCTGTGCTGGCTACTCCCTGCCCCTCCCCTGCACGCGCTCTCTCTCAAAATAAAATAAATACATTTAAAAATAAAAATATAACTATGATTAATGCACAGCACACCTTCCTGCTCCCACAAGTGAAGAGGGTCTATGCAATTAAAGAGAAACCTTCCGCAGCTGAGGGCACAGCCCCGACTCTGGGCTCAGGACAACGAGTTTCCAAGTGACGCTCAGGGTCTCGGGCTGGGCTGGACATAGACGAGGAGTCAGGGGAAGATGGTCCTTTTGTTTCTGGACCTGGAGTGTCACACATGAGTGGGGAGGCGGTGTTCGGCGTGGGGGCTGAGACCCTGGGGCACAGGGACATATGCCGTGATGGCCCCTTGTGCCCAGCGTGCTGTGAGGCCTGGGGTCTGGGTCAAGCCAACGAACGGTCCTGTCCTCATGACCCAGCTGTCCACCAAGAAAGACGGGGATACCAGGCACGTGACCAGCGTCACACGCAGTTACACATGACGAGGCCCCACGCAGCGGACCCTCGAGCTCCCCGTGGCCCCAAGAGAGCTCCACCCTTCAGACATCACCAAGGACAGGGGGTTCCCCAGGGAGGAGACTGTCCAGGTAAGACTGGGGTGAACGGAGCACCCCACCGCGATGGGGGACAAGCGTGTTCAGGCGGAGGAGAGAACCTGGGGGTGGCACGTGGGGGAGGGGTGCAGAGGAAGCCGGCCGTGAGGGGAGCTCAGACTTGGTCCCCAGCCCCTGATGGGTTTTTACCAGCGTTGCTGTCTTTGAGGAGAGAACAAAAGGCAGAGCGGATGAGGTCGGGTGGTTGAAGGAGCCCGGGGGTGTCAGGGGATGTCACAGGGGGCGGGACAAAGGGACGACTTGGTGGTCCTGCGGGAGAGATTAATCGGAGGGTTAGCAGCAAATCAGAGGGCGGTGGGGTTGGGCCCCCAACAGGCGCACTTCCTGCCGCCACCGCAACAGGTCATCACAAACTGAGTGTCCGCACACACGGGGCACCTCGCCGTTCGGAGGTTTGGAAGCCCCAAAGGCCGCAGGGCCGTGTTCCCTCTGGAGGTTCTTCGGAGAGTCTATCTCCTGCGTTTGCCAGTTTCTAGAAGCCACCTTTGTCCCCTGGCTCGTGCTCACTTCCTGCATCCCCAAATCTCTGCTCCCGTCCTCCTGTCTCCTTCTGTGAAGGCCCTTGTGAAGACGGCCCACCAGGCCATCGAGGGCCACCTCCCCACACGTCTCTGCTGGGTCGAGTTCGGCAGGCCCAGAGATTTAGGACAGGACAGGACAGCATGAGGTGGCTCCCAGCCCACCAGACATAGGGCCTTACGCGAGTAAGGGCTTGGGAAGAGTTTTAGGGGCCCCCTCAACAGCCTGTCCAGATTCAGGGCACACGCCGGAGAGGTCTAGAAGCTGACATCCCTGTGCCTGCATTTCGGAGGCCTGCCCTGGCCAGCCCAGCAGCAGACAGACCGGTGAAGTCCCCGAGCCTGAGGACCCACTTTGCTTAGGGCCCTCCAGAGCCACCAGCCCTGGCCCCTCCTCCCCAGCGCTGTGTGTCTGGCTGTCTACCTGCTCGTCCGCACCCTATCGGACGGCGGGCAGCCACTTCTGGTCCTCGCAGTCAGGTCATGTGTCTGCTCCGCAGGGGCCCGGGGGGCACGAGCAGGGACGCACGGAGCCCGCCCAGAGCCCACGACAGAGCCCCGCCGAGCCGGCTCGAGGTCTGTGTCCACAGATGCATTCTGAGTGACAGGGGCTGGGGCCCCGAGGTGACAGGGCCCCAGGCCAGAGTATAGTGTGAAGTTTCTGTGACGTCATGAGATTCGGCCAGGTGACTGCTGCTCGGCATAAGGGTATCTCAGGAAAGGGGCCCAGAAGAGAACTCTGGACTCCTGCTTGGCACGTAGTGGGGCCCCGGGACATAGCAGTTCCCTGGGGCTGCCAGCCACGTGTCACAAACAGGTGGCTGAAACAACGGATATTTATTCTCTCGCGGCCTGAGTCCAGAAGCCGGAGATGCAGGTGTAGGCACAGATGGAGACTTCTGGAGTCTGAGGGGCAATCCATCCATACCCGTCTCCCGGCCCCTGGTCTGGTCAGTGGTCCTCGCCATTCTTTGGCTTATAAGGGTGTCACTCCACTCCCTGCCTTTGTTGTCACATGGCCTGCTCCCGGTGTGTATCTGTGTGTCCTCTCTTCATTCTATAAGGACACAGCCATTGGATTTAGGACCTACCTTAATCCAGAGTGACTCCTTATCTCAAGATCCTTAACTAATTTCATCCGCAAAGACCCTAATTCCAAGCAAGAGCACATTCTGAGGGTTCTGGTGGACACGCATTTTTATGGGACACATTTCTGGGCCCTACACCAGGAAAACAGGACGAGACAGGAGCCTGCGCCAAACAGCACTGAGAACACGGAGCACCCAGGATCGGACAGGCCGGGGCCGGTCCCCCCAACCCCAGGTTGTTCCAGAAAGGGCTGAGAAGCCCCAAGGCGGCAAGAAGTGGGGGAGGAGGGTGCAGTGCCCTGAATCGGGTGCAAAAGAAATTTAACTGCGTGAGTTTCACTAAGAACTTTTATGAACTTGCATCCATCTGACACCCATTCCTGCATTCTGTTGACGTCTGCTAAATCTGTCCACACTCGGGGCCGGGAAGAGTCATTCTTGCTTCACGCATTACACGAGACATCTGTAAATAGGATACTCTTTTCCTCCCTTTAAAAAATAATTTCCCTCAACCGCGATACACAGACAATTTTACTCTGAGGAGTCCCGGCTGCGAGGCTGGAAATGCTGAGTGTGAGGGGGAAAGGCAGATGTGAAATGGTCCCCCAGCCACTGAGGTGCTTTCTGGAAAATGCAATCAAATACTTGATAACTTGCTAATAGTCTGGTTATTAAACAGTCTGCCTTCATCTTTCCCAGAGCAAGAAAATGTACAAGAATTTGCAACACAATGGAAAATGGGAGATTATGAAAACGGGTCTGTTGTTAGTATTTACAGCACTTTACATTTCTAAAGGGTTCATGATCGCCTCTGAGTTTCTGCTCATCCCCCCAGCTCCCCGCACTGCTTCCCTCCAAGGGCTTGAATGCTGGTATCAGCCCATTTAAGACCCACCTCTGTTCCCACTCACCCCCGCCCATCCTTCTCCAGGCAGGGCAGTCCCGGGGGCCCAGGGAAACAGGGACCCCTACAGACACACCCTCAGGCCGACCCTCACCAGCCAGGTGGCCTGCTGACCCCACGGGAGCTCATTAGCCTGTCTGCCTCTCTTCCCCTGTGATCCGAGTGGGAATGACACCAGGGCCATCTTCCAAGACTCAGCAGAAGAGCTCAGACAAGGCTCGGACATGGCGCCTCTCAGTGGAAGTCAGCAGGGGACGTTGCAGTCAGGACGGAGAGGGGCAGACCCTCAGTCGCCCCTGGACCGAGGGCTCCCTGTGGTACAGAACTGAGGCAGAGGGCGGCGGGAGGGGCAGGGGGCGTGTGCAGGAATCTCCTAAGAAGGCACCGGGACTCCCATCGCCAGTCAGGCGATGGGGTAAGACTGGGGCCTTGGATTTTAAAATTGTTCGTTCAGCCATTCACTCACTCACTCACTCATGCATCAGAGTAGTTTTGGCATTTTGCTAGACCTGGGACATTAGTGCTTCAAGCTCTCTTGCGGTTCAGCTGGTCTAGCCTCCCCTCCCCCAAGCTGAGTCTCTACCCACCCCATGGCCGGCACTTTACAGATAAGTAAACTGAGGCTCACAGGAGCATGTGATCATCTGGGCAGGTCACGTGGCCAGTCCTGGCCAGGAAGGCACTGAACCCTGCCCTCCTGAACTCTGTTTTCTCCACCCAGTGCCACTCCCAATGCCATCGCACAGAGGGAGGGTTCCCTTCAGCCTGTACAAGAAAGCTGCACATACACCCTCACCCACTAACCTACCCATCACCCCTCCCACAGGACACACCCATCCCCTAGAAAGGAAAGGTACGGACAAAGAGTGGCACGTGTCCTCAGGACCACAGCACACAGGCAGAGGATTTCCCTAGAAGCAAATGAAGCAGCAGAGCCTCTCTTCGGTGTCTTCCTGTCCCTGGCACTATTCTGAGCCATGGCACCCCCACCTTCCTTTCTCAGCTGGCCGCAGACGAGTTGGTGACCCCATGAGCCCTCACTCAAGGCCGGGCCCCATAGCAATGACATCAGCCCTTCTCCTCTCCATAGCAGCTCTCTGCTCTCACAGAGGAATCCCTGATATGAGTGGAAGATTTTCTGTCTCTGGTTTACATGTTCAGCCAAGTCACTGGCCTTCCTGGCTCAACTCAGAGCTGGGTCTGCTGGCTCGTGCCCCCTTTCCTACAGACCGGCCATCACCAAAAGATTCAAATACCGCTGAGGGTAACCAGATACCTTCCATTTTGTCTGAGAGGTGCTCTAAACACACATGGCATCCAAAGGGAACACAGGGACAGACAGGAGGGATTCTGGATGAGTCTGGTGGTGCTGGTAGGAGAGGGAGGTATTGTGGACTCAAGGCTTCCAACATACAGAGACAAGAAAATCAAAACAAATGTAAATGCATAAATACACACAATTGCTAAGCTTTTTCCCACGGGGAGGGGATGGCAGCTCTGACACGTCAGGAACTAGGAGCACACTTCATGCCCAAATCCTATCTGAACATCATTCTCCACTAATGTGACTCCTTGGAGAAATGGCTGCTTTCAGGCAGGGACAAGGAAAGCCCAAGTCCAAGACTAAGTGTCTTGATGGGCTGTCATACAAGGAAGGGCTGGAAGAACTATGGGGACGGGTCAGAAAGTCCTTGTGCTAGCAGGGACTGAATTTATACTCCCTCCTCAGAAAACAATCCTTAAAATGGTTGACTTGTATGAAACAGTGGTTTGAAAGGCACTAGACATCGGGCAACAGAAGAGAACGATCCAGAGAGACAGGAAACAATGGAGTCCCATGACTTCCCCAGTTTACTCTTGGAGGAAGTTTCCAGGCCATGATTCTGGAAGGACAGACAGGCAGAGCCTGAGGACTCCCTGAGTGCAAGGGACAGAGCGGGGGGGTCTGCAGAAACCAAGGTGGCCGGAGTTCAGTTTGACAGAGTAGCAGAGGAGAGAGCTGCGTGGAGTGGGAGTTCCAGAGATCTACAGAGAGTCCCCTTGATGAGTCACATGGATATGAGGAAACAGTCCAAGCCCAGGCCAGAGAGAGAGGATTAAAGATAATAACACCCAGTGCACAAAGATGCCTGGGAGCAGTGCCTGCCCCCCACCCCCTCCGCCAGACAGAAATCTCATCATTCGCCAGACGCTGGGTTGTTACTCAGAAGTCTTACCTCGGTAGTGGAGAATAAATGGCCCTGGACTGAACACTCTTCCAATTCCCACCTGATAGACCTTAAAAAAGCAACACTGGAAAGGATCAGACTATTTCAAGCAACTTAACTGCATCCCCGATGGAAAAAAAAAAAAAAGCTCAAGAATATTTCTAGGAATCCAGCATCAAACAAGGTAAAACTCATAATGCTTGGCGTCCAACCAAAAATTACCAGGTGTGAACAGCAATATGAAAATATGACCCAGGATGAAGAAATGATCAATTGAAACTAACCCAAAACTGACACAGATATTAGAATTCGCAGAGAAGGACATTAAGCAGTTATTATGACTGCATTCCATATGCTCAAGAAGGTAATTCCATATGTTCGTGAAAGATGGAAACAAAATGTCCCAAAATGAACATTTAGAGGTGAAACCATGAAGCGTGGGATGAAAATACACTGGATCTAATTGGAGGCAAAAGGAAAGGTTAGGGAACTTGAAGACATAGCAATAGAAACTATGTAAAATAAAACACAGAGGCAAGAAGAGTGTTTGGAAAATGAACAGAGCATCAGTGAGCTATGGGACAGCTTCAAGCAGCCTAACATATGTATTATTTAAGGTCCTGAAGAAGAAGACTATTGGCGGAGAGAGAACTAAAAAAGATATTTGAAGAAATAGTTCAAATTTGCTGATAACTATAAACTCACATGTCCAGGGAGCTCCATGAACCTCAAGCACAAAGGAAATGAATAAAACTACATGAAGGCACATCATAATCAATTTACTCAAAACCAGTAACAAATAGAAAAATCTTAAATGCAGCCAGACCAAAGACATGACATACAAAGGAACAGAGATTAGTATGATAGCAAATTTCTCTTCACAAAAGATGAGGGCAAGCATTTCCCATCAAAAATGAGACAAAAGACAGGGAAACAACATCTTTAAAGAACTGAAGGAAAAAATGGCCAATCCAGAATTCTTTGCTCACCCAGGATATGATTAACAAAAGGATTTCTGTTCTCACAGTTTGCATTTAACATGTTAATGGAGATACTAGCTAGTGAAATAAGGCAAGTAAAAGAAATAAAATATTCTCAGATTACAAAAGAAGGTGTAAACTGTCTTCCTTCACAGACATAATTGTCTGATGTAGAAAACTGCATGAAACCTCCCTCCCAAACTACCTACTAGTATTAATAAGTAAGTTTACCAAGATTACAAGACACAAGGACAACAAAAAGGTCAATTGTGTATCTACATATTCGTAACAATCACATTGTGAAATTTAAAAAATAACATTGACAGTAGTGTAGAAATATGAAATACTTAGGAATAAATGACAACAAGTTGAAATATCTCCAAATGGAAAACTGTAAATCACTGACAATTAAAGGGGATTGATATAGAGAAATACACCTGTTCGTTCACCGAAAAACCCAACATTGTTAGGATGTCAGCCTTTCCCAATTGCACTGTGTATTCAACATAATAGCTATTGTTTTTAAGAAAGAGCCATTTTTTTTTAGAAATTGACAAATTGATCTAAAATTTCTATGGAAATTCAAAGGATCTAAAACCATCTAAACACATTTGCAAAACAAAAAAAAGTAAGACAACTAAAAATTCCTGATTTCAAGACTTGTGACCAAGCTACAGTAATCAAGACAACATGGTATTGAAAACAAATTAGACAAATAGATCAATGGAACAGAATAGTCTAGAAATAAATCCAATGGACCCTCGCATATGGGGACAACTGATTTTTTATAAATATATAAAGACAATTCAGTGAAGAAAGGACCATTTTTTCATAAATGTTGGAAAAATGGTCATCATATGCAAAGAAATTTACTTAACTTCATACCTGTCACTGTATACAAACATCAACTCAATGTACAACTGAAAACTACAAAACTTTTTGAAGTAAAAATGCTTTGTGCCTTTGAATTAGGGTAAATTTTCTTAGCTATACCATCAAAAGCAAAAGCTAAAAAAGAAAAAATAGGGCTCCTGGGTGGCTCAGTTGGTTAAGCATCCAACTCTTGATTTCAGCTCAGGTCATGATCTCACAGTTCATGGGACTGAGCCCCACATGGGCTCTGTGCTGACAGTGAAGAACTTGCTTAGGATTCTCTCTCTCTGCCCCTCCTCTGCTTGCATTCTCTCTAGGTCTCTCTCTCCCTCGCTCCCTCTTTCTCTCTCTCTCAAACTAAACTTTAAAAAAAGGAAAAATTAAATGAAAATTTCTGCTATTTGTAAATCACTCTTTTTTAAATGTTTATTTTATTTTAATTTGAGAGTGACAGCAGAGAGAGCTAGGAGGAGGGGCAGAGAGAGAGGGAGAGAGAAAAATCCCTAGAAGTCTCCACGCCATTAGCACAGAGCCTGACACAGGACTCAAACTCACAAACCATGAGATCATAAGGTGAACCAAAGTCAAGAGTTGGATGCTTAACCGACTGAGCCACTCGAGTGCCCTTGAAAATCACTGTTAAGAGAATGAAAGGCAAGCCACAGAATTGGAGAAAATATTTGCTGTTTGCAACTCATACATTAGACAAAAGACATATAGCCACAATGTATAAAGAATTCTCAAAACTCAAGAAAATGAAGAACCTAATGTAAAAAATGCTAAATCTGTCAATGACCAACAGTTTATGGGGAGGAAATAACATGGTAACTAAACACATGAAAGGATTCTCAGCATCACTGTCATGAGGGAAATACAAATTAAAACCACGATGAGACACGATTACACAAACACGAAAACGGCTAAAACTAAGAAGACTAACTCTCCCAGAGAAGCTGAGGACTCTGTGGAGGAACGGGAACCTCTAGAAACTGGAACTGAAACCCTGAAAACAGTTTGGCCGTTTCTGAAAATGTTGAGCACATCCCAGCCATAGGCCCCCATCATTCCATCCGCAGGTAACGCAAGCATGTGTCCACGCAGAGATGTGTATGTGGACATTCACGGCATTTTGTGAATTACAATATTTTATAATATTCTATTATGCTTCAATCAAGCTACTAAAAGAAGTCACAAAGACCAGCTTGAAGTGGCTCCCACTGACCAGCATTGAAATAATATCGTCAAAGCAAATTGTAATAGTGACATAATCTTTCAAACGGCACTGAAGCTTCTGAGCCCGCATAAGAAGCATAAACCACATATATATCATATCTATTATGATGATATGAATTAATCAATTAACTAATAAGGAACAGAGAAAATTCTTTCTTATAGGAAGTTGCCAAATAATAAATGTAGAAAGAATGATAAAATTAGAAATTTCCTTTTATTGGCTCACATGGTAATAAATAATTCAAGCAAGAAACATCAATGCAATGTAACTGATGGTGAAAGGGGGAGGGGAAATGGTATTCCACACAGCCTCATAGTATCTCCCCACAGAATGCTTGTGAATTACAGAAACAAACAGTAACCTTACAGAAAAGAAACCTGGAAAATCCTGTCTTAATTTTAAAAATTGTGACATTATATTTTCCAAAGATGCCTCCAACAGTATGTCCCATGCCACATGCTCTTTTTACATGATTTTGACACTTCTCTCATCAAGTGATGAGGTCTATACCTCCCTTTGAACATGGATGGGTTTATGTGACTACCTTGACCAACAGAGTATGATGGACATGACACTCTAGACAAGGTCATAAAAATGACACACATTTTCATCCTGTTTTCTGAGAACATGCAGTCTGGGGAAGTCAGCCACCACATCAGGAGTCCAGCAACCTTGGAATGGCATGCTCTGGCAAACCCCCGCTGTCCTGCATGGAGAGGTCCTAAGACTAGAAAGAGAAATAAAAATCCCCGCCATCATCTCCACTGCTACTACCTAACAGACTCCATATATGAACTGCCACTGAGCCTTTTCTGAATTCCTAATATACAGAAAATTTATTAAATGCTTGTTTTACGCTAAGTGCCAGGTGGTTTGCTACACAGCAATGGCTAAATAGAATGGTGATGAGGAAATGATGGTAGAAATCACCCTCACGTGACACTTGATGAGATGGAGTGAGAGACACACACATCACATATGTGATACCTGGCCAAAGATACTCAGCTGACATCCAATCATGAGGAAGTATCAGACATCCCAAATTAATAAACACTCTGTAAAGTAATGGCTTGTAATCTGAGAAAATATCAAGGTCATGAACTGTAAGAGTTGCCATGGGAAGGCAACTGAGCGGCCACTTTGCTGTGGAGAGCTGCGAGCACTGACAACCCCCACTTGCAAACCTGGGATGACCCCAGCCATTTGGAAAGCACCAGCGGCCATTTTATTGCAGGTCAGATAACAGATCCAGATGCCACCAGGACGGACGACCCCCACTCTCAATCTGGACTGTCTCAAACTGGAATGCCTCACCATGGAATTCCAGCATCCCCCTCCCCACCGAAACGAACAACCAATTGAATCCTGCCACCGTCCAAAGAAGACCCTACGTGGCTATCAGCCCACCCAAGCTCAAACCCGGAACTTCTGCACCCATAAAAGACCTTGCTCTCCCATATCAGGCGCGACTTCCCTGACTCCCCACTCCAGAGTCACGGAACCTCACCCGGGAATTGCAGATCCCAATAAAGGCCTTCTTGGCTCCATAACGTGGTCTCTTTGTCCTCCCATCTCTGCCTCCATCTATTAAACCTTACATGAACGTCAACTAAAAACTGAGGAACGGCCCCCAAAAAGGTACTAAAGAGAAGTGACAGGAGCCTGGCATACATGGTCCTGGATTGAGTTCTCTTGCTATTGAAAGACATCACTCAGACAATTGCAGAAACTTGAATAGGTTCTGCAAGAGAAGAGGACTGTTTTTGCAACTTTTTTGGTAATTCTGGAATTGTTTCAAAAGACAAAAGAAAAGAAACGGCCTTCCTTGTGCTAAATTCTGAAGAAAGAGCTTGTGTGCCCAAGGCTCAGAAAAGAAGGTCGTTTCCACTTCATTCAGGCTTTCTTCTCCCAGCCCTGGGGATTCGCTGGCAATGAGGCTCCAGTTACACACCTGGACCAAGGAAATGCTATAGCCCCATTAGGAAGCTGACTCGGCCACAGAGGTCACAGGTGAGTAATCAGGGAAGAAGGCATTTTGGGGGAAAGGAGCCTCCTGAGGTCATCATTTTGCATATGGTTGTTAATAATGCAACACTGAGTCTATTAAACAGAGTAAAAGGTAACTTTGGCCTCTGGGAAAGGACCATTATGCAAATTCAGGCAGAAGCAAGCTTTTTAAAATGCACATATTTAACTAAAGCATTCAGAGTTTTGGTCATTAGTTTCTTTTAAAAATGTTCCCAGGAAAGCATTGTTTCCACCAATTGCCATTGTACAGAGAGCTAAAGATTTGGAATCAAATGAACCAGGGCACCGGCTCCATATTGTTGCTCTATCTTCTGCGAGGCATTGAGGATGCTATGCAAAGTCTCTGAGGCCCAGTGTCCTCACCAGTTTTGTTTTGCTTTGTTTTTAAACCCTTTTCAGACCTAATTAGTGTTCTGGAATTCTGAGTTCGGGCAGAACCTTCAGGGTGGCGCTGTCCAGAGGCGGGTGGTGCTGAAGCTCATTGTTGGCGAAGCGGGGCATAAAGGTGCTCTCTCTGAAGTGCGTCTCTGGGACCCACCTGTACCATCCTATCTGTGGGTGGCAGTGCCTGCTCTGCAGCCATGGAAACAGCTCTCAGAAAAGCAATTAGTGCACAGGTGTGTGCTTTAGATCTGCGATATTTTTAATTTATTTATAACTATAAAAGCAATTAGTCTACATAATGAACTAATCACTTACTGGAATTTGGAGTTCTTTTGGACTCCATGTAACACACATGTATGGAGCAAAATTTGGTTTTCTAAATGCTTATAATTAAATCAACTCCAATTTCATTGCAATTAGATTGAGCACAACTATCATAGTAGATTTCAAAATTGCCTTGTGAGGGTTTTTTTTCCCCTCCCTCCTACCTGCTGGTTAAAAAAGCAAAGTTAAGTGAGTCTGTATTAAGGGAAACTATTTCTTTGGAGAACATTCCAGGGGAACATGTGGTATCCCTATTTTACAAACAAGGAGCTATTTTAGAAAGGGTAAGGCTAACTTCAAAAATTATTGAGTACATCTTGTGCACTTGAAAATTTGTAGTATATGGTCTCATGTAATTCATGTCACAACCCAAATGTGTATTATCATACACTTACAGATGAGGAAAGTTGGTCTCAGAGAAGCAAGTAAAAGATAACAAAAAATAGTTACTGGTCACCAAATGAGTGTATATTATTCTTTAACATCTGTAACAATCCTAGGCAGGAGAATTTATTTACCTATTTCAGATGAGAAACCAGGTCACAGATACTAAGTAACTCATCCAGATTTATTCATAATAACTGATAGATCTGGTTTCAGACCCAAACTGAATGAGTCCAAAGCCCAGAATCTTTCCAGATGCTCCAGCAAACCAGGCTTCCCCACCCCAGGAAGCTGCGCATTCTGTATGTCCACTTGATGTTCTCTGACTCCTCTGCCAGGATAAAGCTCCCATAAGTTACCCTACCCCTTCACACAGGGAAGACTCATCACTTTCTGTGCAACTGGGCCTAGAGGTGACGCACATATTGTCCTTGCTTCTTGCTTGTCATCCTTGCTTCAGCCACTCCCCCTCCCTTCTCCATTAAATACCAGTGGATTTCATGCATCAGACTCTCCGCCTGCCACCTCTCCCTGTTCAAGTTATCTACTTGTCCCTCCAATCACGGCCCCTTCCTCCTCAAAGATCTTGGCTCCTGTCTCATTGTCCACACAGCTGACACTTCACGATTCATCCATAACCATCTTCTTCAATCTGTTCTCTCAACTCCCATGCCCTTCATCCACTCCATCATAGTCAGTTGGGCCGAACCACATCTCTGATCGCCTCTGGCCATCTACCTACTCATGCCTGCATCTGTGTCAATGTGGCTGGAACAAAACACGTAGCCATGTTGAATTCTAGACCCTGACTTTAGGTGGGCTCTTAACACTGCCCACAGATTTCTGCACCTCCCTCATCCTCTCTCCTACTTTCCTAGACGACTGCTCTTTATCCTCAAACCCCTAACGCTGGCTCCTGGTCCTCCTTCTCATCCGATGGCCTCACTTTGTATCTCACTGGGAAACCAGAGGCACTCAGAAAAGACCTGCCCCAAGACACAAGACCTGCCCCCACACAGGAACATCTCCTTTATCCATGTGGCTGGCCTTCTCCCTTATCTCCTATTCCCGTGCGTGCCTGCTCCTTGACCTTGGCTATGGCAGTGTCTCCACCCACCTGCTGGAATCCACACCCCCCCACACACAGGTTCTTCATTCTTACTCTTGGATCACCATTTCCCCTCGACCTCCGGGGGGCAGGTCATTTCCATCAGCACACAAACATGCTACCACTTCTCCCATTTAGAGAAGTTTCTCTTGACTCTACTTCCCTCCAGCCTCAGTCCCTTTACAGTAAAACACTGGAAGAGCACTTCTGGCTGTGCCTTCCCTTCTCCCACTTTCTCTGTTGAGTGCTCTCCCAGCAAGGCTGTGGCTGCTCCCATCATTGCAACACAAGGATCTTCATCAGTCTCCAGGAACCTCCATGTGGCTACACCCAAGGGCAGGTTTCAGTCCTCACGCACCTGTTCCCCAACAGCATCTGCAGTTTCGATCCCTCGTGCTTCCTTCACTCATTTTCCTTCCTTGGCCCCCACGCACCCACAGTCAGCTCACTCCCCTCCCGTTTCTCTAGCCACTGCTACTCCTTTGCTGCTTCTGCACACCCCTCTGAATTCTCCGTGCTGGGATGCCCCGGCTCCAGTCTCTGTCCACGCTCAGTGCTGGGGGTGGGTGACCTCGTCTAGCCCCGTGGTCTTACCTCCCATCCACATGCTCACGTGTCCAGATTCGTCTGCTTAGCTCTACGGATCCAGCTGCCCACTTTCAACACCGTAATCCAGCATTCCCCGTGCGGCTGGTCCCAATCCCAACATCCACCCCCTTCCATTCTGCTTCTCTTGGCGGTTCTCGCACCTCAAGAAGTGGCCACTCCATCCTTCCAGTCCGTCGTGATAAACTCTTATGCACATCTTTATTCCTCTCCCTCTTTCAAACTCCACTATGAAATCCATCACCCAATCCTGTTGACTCTCACGTCAACACAAAATGTCAGGAGTGCTCACCGCTCCCCAACCACGGTCACTCTGGCCCAAGCCACAACCATTTCTTGCTGGGATTTTTGCAATGCCCTGCTGGCAGGTACCCTTTAATTCATTTTATCCATAATCAGAGTGTTCCTTTAAAAACGTTAAGTTATATGACATCAACCTTGTGCTCAAAGCCAACAATGGTTTGGAAAGCACTTAGGGTTTGAACCCTGAACTCCTGGCCTGGCCTCAAACGCCCTGTGTGACCTGGCCCGTCACCACCTCTGCAACGACAGCTCCTTGTTCCTCCCCCTCTCTCACTCAGTCACACTGCCCTCCTTGGTGTATCTCAAACCCAAAGGCACACTACCACCTCAGGACCTTTGCACTTGCTGCTCCCTCCACCTGGAATACTTCTCCCCCAAATGCCCTCCCCCCCGCCAGGCCTCACTCTCTTACTTCCTTCAAGTCTTTACTCACAGACCACTTTTCAGTGAGGCTGTCCCTGCCACCCTGCCTAAGAGTCACCCAACTCCGTCCCACTTTGTTCCTTTAGCCTTCTCCTCAATATAGCTCAACCTCTTTCTAGAGATTTTACTCCTTTACTAGACTGTGAACTTCATGAGGGCAGGGATGTGTGTCTATTTTTCCTGAAGCTCAAACTCCAATGTTTAGCACACAGCAGGTCCTCAACAAGTGTCAAGTGAATAAGCTCCCGCTTGTGCCTACACCACTAGCCCCTCTTATAACTGGCTCAGAGCACTTCTCCTCTGTTATTGAAACTATCGTCACGCATGTGTTATCCATCTTTGCACCCTGTCGGCCAGGAGACTAGGCAGAGGAAGGATCCAGCAAGAATCTGTTAGATGAGTGACCGCAACAGACCAGTGCCCAGGATGCTGATTTCTTGGGCTTCTCGGGGTTTAGCGCAGAGCTCTGGCACGGGGGGCTGTGTCCCCACACTGGTGGGAAACGTGTGATGGAGAACCCACTCGCCTCCCGCTGTCATCCTATCCCCACCCCACACATCCTCCCCTGCTCAGCACCTGCACACGGGGGTCTCACCCCCCAGCATGTTCTCTCCCATCATCTCCCAATTCAGCCCTCTCTCCTGGGGTCACAATACCTCCCCGGACATGGTGAACCCTGGAGTTCTGATGTTTCCTTTTCGGACACGTCACCCAGACCTCCTCCTCCCTTCGAGCAGCTCTTGGCCTCTCATGACACACAGAGTCCTTGAACTTCTCTGCACAGTCCCGTGTGGATCTGGGGGTCCAACATCGTGGACCAAATTCACCATTCAAGTGGGGACATCTTGAATTGTCATCAGCACGTGCAAAGGGGACACGCCATAGAGGCGCACAGAGCCCACACGGTGCAGAGGTGGAGACAGCTCTCCCGGGAGGCCACGGGGAACGCGGGCTGACCTCGGGGGCAGGGCGTTGGCGCAGGCGATATCATCACGGAGACTTCCACCTGCAGACCTTCTCAAACAAGGGGGGAGGCAGACAAGACAGGAAACCTTTAAGATCCTCTGTCTTTAGTCTAGGTGCCCACGATTCCAGCATTTCCATCTTCCTATTCAACAGATGTCGGTACTGATAAAGTGATTAAAAGGTATTGTAGTAATAGTTGACATTTGCATAATTATTTTCACTGTCAAGGCAACTGCACATTCAGTGTCCCACTGAAGTTCATAACAACCCGGGGAACAGGCCCTGGGTCTTACTCTCGCACGGAGGCCCGCGGATCTGCCCCAAATCTCCCAGTGAGCAGCGCGCACCTGCGACTAGAATCCCCGGTTCCTGGCACCGGCCAGCGCCGCTTTGCCTGCCGGCTGCTCAGGACGCTTCTCCATCCTGCAGCCTCCGGAAGAAGGGGGTGCCGTGTCCGCCCTTGGGAGCCACCCCCGCCCCGGCCACGGCTGCCGCTGACATGCACTTCCTTACGCCAACCCCTCCGTTTTTACAAGTCACTCCACTAGGAGGAGGGTCGATAAAAGCCGTGCTTTGAGTCATTGTGGCTGATTTTCCTTCCCCCCCGTGCTGGGTCGGTCTTGCCGCTTGCCCGGTGAGCTCTCTAAACGCCTTTACGGCTTCATAATCACCCTGCACCACACTCTGCACTCACCTTGTTATTTAAACTCCAATAAAAGGTAAAATAAAAAAGTTAATGGTCTAAAACTTGCTTTTCTTGAACAACCTAAGAAGACATTTTACTCATAAATGTAAGTGAGCAAACGGGACTCT
>NC_043709.1:2404009-2432788 GCF_006229205.1 Suricata suricatta
GAGAGGGAAACAGAGGATGTAGGAGAAGCAGAAAGGAAAAAAACAGAAAAGAACCACAATCGATGAGAAATCACAATAAATATAAACAGTCCAAGCTCATTGTTTAGAAGACAAAGATGGCTGAACTGGATTTTAAATAATGGATCAATACCCAATATGCTTTTCACCAGAAACCCTGTAAACCTCTAGAATGCACAGAAGGTCAGAGACAGGGCTGGGAAAATATCAGCTAAATATTAATCAAACGAAAACTGGACTACAGACTATGTATGTAAGTACACTCGTATATTACATGCTTTTATATATATTACATATGTGCATCTACTACACAGACTTATATTACATGCACACGTATAATACATACATACATTGCATGCATGCATATATGACATACACACACATGTCTGTATATTACTTGGGTAGTTTTAAAAAATTTAGAATCTAAGGCAAAATGCATAGAGGTAACGAAGATCACTGTAAAATGACAAAAACAGAACACGCCGGATGTACACCAGTCACAGACGGGCCAGCCCAGCCACCCGACTGCTGCAGGGACAGACGTGCATTCTCTCTGAGAACGTTCTGTTGTATCTCACGCAGCTACTGATGGATGAAATGGCTAAAAACCAGGAAGCATGGGACATCCGTGGGTCACACGATGGGCGCGCTCGCTCTAACGCACAAGCAGAAACACCTGCGGAACGCGCACGACTCCCAGACCCACGCGAGCCCCCCGCCGCAGCCGGCAGGTGCTGGGAGCGAAGGCAGCCCCAGGTCCTAGAAGGTTCCAGACCAGTCTTTCAGACAAACACTTCATTACATTAGAAATAGCGCAAATATTAGAGAGGCAACTTACATTCGAAAAAATAAAACCTACTGAAAGCACACTTTTAAATTACTCGTGGGTAAGAGGAGAAAAGTATAACGGACATAATAAACTTAAAAAAACACAATTTCAAGGCTGGTGGGACGCAGTCGAATCAGTGCGTGAAAGGAAACACACAGATTCTCTCTCTTGTGTCAGAAAAGAAGAGAGGCTGGAGATCCATAGACGAGCACCCAACATCCGAAGCTGGAAAAAGGACCACGGGCTGCATCAAGGAAAACAGAAAAAAGACGGTAATTTTTGGGAAGACACGAAACAAACGAAGAGAAAGTAAATGTACAGTGGAAGAGGTCCACCCGGCTCTGTGACACTCGTGATGGCAGAACGGGGGCGAGACGGAGCACAAAGGCGAGCAGATGAGCTGGGGGGGGCGCTGCGCAAGGGGGGACAGGCCGTGCGGGGGGAGCCCCTGGGTCCAACAGCAGGAGTCACCTGCTCCCAACGCCCGATCTCAGCGACACTTCCTGGACAGCAGTCCTAGAAAGCGCCACCACCTGCCTGTGCCCGTCCCTCCGTTTTTCTCAATGACACTTCAGATATAACTAGGAGGCACACACACATAATTATGACACTTGTGATATAATTACAACTCTTCACCTCCTCACATACCAGGTATGGAATCGTCTGCCCCCCTCTAGGAGGACGTAAGTGCCGCAGGGGCTGTGGTTACCGTCACCTCTGCTCACTGCCACATCTCCCAGCCCTAGAGCAGGACTGGGGCACCCAGAAGGTCCTCGGCACAGAGTCTGGGGTGAGCGGCTCAGTCGTCAGCACGCAGAGACCAGGACGGGGGACGGTGGGCCCGGGCGCGCTGGGCGCCACATAGAGGAGGAAGCAGGAGGGTCCCAGGCCCATGGCAAGGCGCTCACCCCTCTAGGAATTACGATGCCGGGCGGCGGCCTCTTGAGAGCCGTTTCCATCCACTGGGAGTGCAGAGGCCCCTCTTCAATCAGCACACCTGCTCTGAGCGGCCGTCCGGCTCCGTCGAGTGGAGCTGAGCACTTGTGTGCTGGTCATTTCTGTTTTCTTTCCACCTGCGAGACCATCTCTAGTCATCTCTGCCCCGCTCTGTGTGGCTTCTGGCAAAGTCTCTGCCAGCCAAGAATGTCACCCCCGGCCTCCCGCCAGAGGGACTCCAGCTGGGCTCAGCCAGTGGGGATCCTGGCAGGAGGTCGGGAGCAGGAGAGAGATGGGGTGCTGGTCCCGCCCATCCCCCTCCTCACCTGCCCTGACAGCATGCTTCTCTCCCTCCTACGGTGTGGAGCCGGAAAGCCGCCGGCCACACTGCACACGCCTCCTCCCACTTTCCCCACGCAGGCAGGACTACACAAAGCATCATTTATACAGTAAAGAACCGACAAAGGAATGATTACCACCTAATTCAAAATAATGGTTATGCCTGCTACAGAGACAGGAGAAGGGAGCAGGTGACAAACGACATCAAAACTCCCTGGTCATCTATTCAAGTAGCATTTACTCTTTATGTTCCTCGCAGATTCCCTGTGTCTCTTGTATATATTTATTATTCAATAAAAACTAATTCTAAGATCATAAGCGAGGTTTTTCCAGAACAAAAATTCTATGATTTAAATGGCTGTCGTGGTGAAGTGAAAAAAATACACGTGGATGTATGTTTTGGTGGCAATTACAAACAGCAAACAGAAAAGAAAACCCAGGTTACAATGTTTCTTAATGGTTATGCTCAGTACAGTAACATTTATTAAGAAACATTAATCTAGTATGGTGCAAATTTTTAAACAATGTCTCATGAATGAGTATATATTTAAATACCTGAAGAAAGTATTAAATCTTTTCATTTTTTTATTCTTATTTTTTATTTGAGAGCGCGAGAGCGCGCACAAGTGATGAAGAGGGGAAGAGGGAGGGAGAGAATCTTAAGCAGGCTCCACGCTCAGCACAGAGCCCAGTGCAGGGCTTGATCCCCGGACCCTGGGATCGTGACCTGAGCCGAAATCAGGAGCCACCCAGGCGCTTGCTTCCTCCCTCCCTTCCCCTTCCTTCCTTCCTTCTTTCCCTTCTTTCTTTAGAAAGTAAGCTCCTTCTATTTCATGTCAGGAAATAGAAAATGTGACTCTGCCCTGAGGTCAGAAAGGAAGAGGAAGCGAAGAATCCTGCAGGAATGGAGGGAGGAGGGGGACCCCGGCCGTGCGCCTGCTGGTGGGACCCCCAGCGGGGCCAAAGGGCAGCAGGTGCACGGACAGGGGGTAGAGCAGATGACTGGGAGGCGCGCCTCGGGCAGGGTGTGTACACCGTCAGCACCTGCGGAGTAACGATTCCGGGGCTCGCCTGCCCAAGAGCACACGTGACTGGCACATGCGCCCGGGTTTGCGTCCCGAGCCTTTGAATCATGAGCCGCGCGTCCTGCTTTCGCTCAACGCACTCCACGTAGACGTTAACGTAAACTCCCAGCGACTCTGTTTCCTCTGGAAGTGGGCGTGGCTGCTGGTCGGAGGACCAGGGGGACGAGGGCGGGGGGGTGGCGGGAGGCGGCCTCGGGCAGTGGCCGCAGAGACCCTGCGCCCAGGAGCCTCCTTGGCAGAGGCGGAGATCGGCCGGGAAGGCCCTTCACTCCGCTCCCAGGGGGGCTCGGCCTCTCCTCGGGTCCACGCTGCTACCCGGCCACGGACAAACCCCTGCGGCCCCAGTTCAGGCGCTTCCCCTTCTGAGAAGTGGGGTCCCCCCTGCCTGCAGGCATCCCTGCGTGGGGCCCCGGCCTGCCCCCACTTCCCGTGCACCCCCGGGACGGCGCCCCGCTGAGGAGGGGCGAGAGGGCCTGGCCGTCTCCAAAACCCCACGACTCTGCAGGGCAGAAGTGGGTGAGTGGGCCCCGCGGATTCCAGCAGGCGCATCCCAGAGGCGCCCCCACCCGCGGACCTCCGTGCCCCCCTCACCTGCTCCTCCAGGCCTGTCCCCGAGCCCCCGTCCGGCCCAGCTCTGTCACGTGGCCTGAGATGAACAGGGCCCTGGGGCCTCGCTCTGCAATTTACCAGGAACCGGAGTGATTCACAACGAGGGCGGAATTCTCCGGGCTCCCCTGCTTGCCACGTTGACGGATGCTCCCGCTTCTTCCACAAAATGAGGCCTGCGCTCTCCAGCCTCCTTGACAAAGGACGTGCTGCGCCCCACGCTTGCTCTGCCCCCAGCCGCCTCCAGGAGTGGCGTGTCTCGGGGACCGCCTCCCTGAGACACTGAGTCTGACCCCCTCTGTCCTGGCAAACCGCTCAGCTGTCGCCGTGTGCTCAACCCCCCGCCTCCCTCCCAACCCCCAGGAGCCGCTGCAGCTCCCTGTTCCTGCTTAATTTTGAAACGCAGTTCATGTCAAAATCTGTGTGCATATAAATGACTCCGTGTTGTTGCAATCTGGCGCTGTGGGTTGTGGGGTAATTTAGCAACATCTGGAATCAGCTCCCTGAGCTCCCAGTGCCCAGATCTGCAGATGCACGATTTCCCCACGCAGCAGGAGGAGAGCAGGGCCAGGCGCTTCCCTCCCGCCCCCGGCTCTGTCCTCTGCCACTTCTGGGGACTTGAGGGGAGACCGAGAGTGCACGTGACCCCCTCGTCCTGTGTTTCTGGCCCAAGCAAGGGTCTCCCACGCCCCCCACAGGCCACACCTCCCACACCGTAGCAGGGAGTCCACCACCCTGTTCCAGAAGCTTCCTTTACGGGAAATCCACATTCCACTTGTGATCTCCCTTTTGGGTCTTCCCTGGACATTCAGTGGCCCCACAGAATTTCTGGGTGATGGGCTGTCCTGCACCCACACTGTCCAAGACACACATGCCACGTGTGGCCACTGCACACTGGCAGTGTGGCTGGAGCAACTGGGAAACAATGTTTTTGCACTTTGTTTCCTTCTGATGAGTTTAAATTGGAATGTGCATGGCCGCACAGGGCTCATGGCTTCCATATCGGACAGTTGCTGCCCGGAGTGTTTCTGCCAGGAACCCGGGCCAAAAAGGGATAAATTGAGCAAAAAGTTCCCTCCCTACTTCAAAAACTAATAAAGGACAAATCCCAACCAGAAACAATATTTCATAACACAAACTCAAGACAGAAAACCCTGGCATGAGACACGCAGCACGAGAGCGTTCACATGTGGCCGAGGGTAGAGGGGCCCGTGCGGAAATGTGACTCGGGGTTTCAGGGACACGTGAGGCGTGGCTGCTGAGGCCGAGCTCCTGTCTGAGCTGCGATCCGAGTCTGCTGTGCTCACGAGAACCTTCCGGCACACATGCTCTCTTTCTGTGGAGCTGTGCCATACCTTTTATGTAAAATATCTATTGAGAGGTTTTGTAAAGATTATTATGTGTCTAGATTCTCCTATGTTACAATTCCATTTTTTTATCTTTCATGATGTCCTATTTTGAGTAATGCCATCTTGTCATTTTATGAGTTCTGTCTCTATCTCCTTGACCATTTTTTGACCGTGCTCACGTGAAAGCCACATTAGGATGTCCTA
This sequence comes from Suricata suricatta, assembly GCF_006229205.1. NCBI lineage: Eukaryota > Metazoa > Chordata > Mammalia > Carnivora > Herpestidae > Suricata > Suricata suricatta. The sequence continues at coordinate 2,409,376 of NC_043709.1, forward strand.
TGATCTCCATTTCCTCAGGGGTGAATTCTCCACCGTTCGCGCTGGCTGCCCCTCGCCATGGCGGGCTTTCCCTGTGCTCTGTGCATGGTTCAGCCAGCCGGCCCCCATCCGTTCTCACCCGCTGTGGTTCTGCTGGGTCCTGGAACATGCTAGCGTCTTAGGAGCACGTCATGAGTTCACCTGCAGCCAGCCTCCCCAGGCTTTGCACTGTGGTGCTGTGTGGATTCAGGCTCCAGCACAGCCTGGCGAGGGGCCATCACTCCTGGGACACGAGTTTCCGCCTAGGGCAGCTGGTTCCTGGTCTTTCTCGGGGCCGCCTGCGGCCTCTCGTGTTTCCTCTTGCTTTCCGCAGTGAGCCCAGACGGGATCCCTTTTAAAAACCAGCTCCTCAAGCCTTCACTCCAGACCCAAAGAGGTGTGAAAACCCCAGCACCCTGGGCATCTGCTGCTGCTACATCCTCAGACTCTCTAAAAAGAATAAGTGTTTTATGTATTAAATAAATAAACAGAAACTATTTACTTATATTGTATTGCATTTGTATGTGTTTGGACAAGAAAGGAGTTCTCTGCACGCCTCATTTCACTGCTTTTCCAATTTACTTCCATCTATTGCTATTATCTATTTATTTAACCGTGAGACTCAGTGGCTGAAAAAAACACTTTTCTTCTTGTTTACAAATCCATCATTTAGGGGCGCCTGGGGGGCTCAGTCGGTTGAGCAGCCAACTTCAGCTCAGGTCAGGATCTCACAGTTCGTGGGTTCGAGCCCCGCGTCGGGCTCTGTGCTGACGGCTGGGAGCCTGGAGCTGCTTCAGATTCTCTGTCTCCCTCTCTCTGGCCCTCCCCTGCTCGTGCTCTGTCTCTGTCTCTCAAAAATAAATAACGTTAAGAAAAATAAAACACCAAATCCGTAATTTGGGCAGAGCCCCTCGCTCTGTTGCACGTGCTCGGGGAGGGCAGCTTGGGGGAGGCTGGAGGGTGCCCTCCCGACGTGGCCCCGTGGCTCCGTGGCCCCGCTGGCGAGTCTGTGCAGCGAGAGACCGGGGCTCAGGGCCCCTCACAGCACGGCGCCTGGTGTCATAGGCAGCACTTGCAGAGAGGAACGGAAGTTACAGGCGTCACGACCGCCTCATTCTCCTAGCGAGTGTCACGGAGCCTGCACGGACTCGAGGGCGGGGCCCAGACGCGTCCCCGGAACCTCCGCTGCCTCCGAGCCCCCATGGTGGCCACAGTGGTGGACAGCCTCCATCTTTCCTCCAGCACCTTAGATTTTCAGCACGCTTCTCACTAGAAATACCTAGACTCTTTCCACCTTCCTCTGGACTTAAGTAACCTCTTTCCTTTTTTGAAATAAGGTGCCCAGCGCGCGCAGGCAGAAGCCACCGGACTCTGAGCGGCTTGTGGGAGGACGAGCCCCCGATTCCCAGCTCACTTACGCAGCAGCATCCTTCGTGACATCTCGTGTGTGTGCACACGTCCTGCTCTTTCTTCTCCCTCTGGTGGGAGGGGACGTACTGAGAGATATTTTAGGAACATTTTTTCACTTATTTTTCCCAAAAGCACATCTGGAAGAAAAGAAAAAAACAACTTCTGATAAATATGTATTAAATGAGAAGCATTTAAAGATGGTAGGACCTGTTTTGTACCCTATAGGTGTCTTTTTAACTAATCTCGAATCCTTAAAGAGCTCATTAGCCATTAATTACAATTAATGGAGGTTATGTCTCCTGCGTCCCTGATCCGCTCCCTGAAGGATAATCAATCCGCAGGCATCTCACCGGGTCCTCCGGCAAACAAGCAGGCGTCCCTGGGACCTGAGGTGGCCACCGGCCGCTGCCGCCGGGCGTGAATCGTGTCCCAGGATCTGCCTTCAGGGACACAAGCTTTTCACTGAAAGTAAGTCAGAGGACCCAAACGGGATGCGTGGAGGTCGTTGGGATTCCATTATCGGCATTGTCAAGTGCGAGGGCTCCCAGGCGGAGGCAGGTGCATGGCCAGAGAGTTAGCAGAATGAAATGTACGCCAATGAATAAATACCTAAACCTGCATAAAACAGCTTGCCGTTACCGAGTCAGTCCCCGGGGGAAGCCATCCCACCGTTGGCAAACTGACTCAGCTGGGGGCACGTGACGCGGGCACGGTCAGAGCGTGAGCTGTCTGTGCGGCTGGCGCCTCTGTGCCTCCGTGCCTGGGGTCCCGGGGCAGAGCTGACGGTCCAGGGGTCCCACGACCCGCCCCGCACCCCACGGACCCAGGCTGCAACCCGGCTCGGTCTCCTCCCCGAGTCTCGGTCGCCGCACCCGGAGCCCGGGTAAGAGCTGACCCCTCGGAAGGACTGTCGGCAGAAGTAAAGGAACCGCCCGGCTGCACCGAGCCCGGCAGGAACGCTCCAGAAACGTTGTTTTCATCTCTGGACCGTCTCCCTCAGACAGATGACGGCTTCACAACGGAGGTGACAGATGGGAGCTCTGGCCTATCTTTTCTTCCTTGTGTTTCCAAAGTCTGGAAGCAGCGAGACGAGTCTCTGCCCTGGGCGACCGCCTGGGAGCGGGAACAGAGGCTACAAACACCTCCTCCTCCTTTCAACGGTTATATTTTACATTTTAGAGTTTCCCTTCGCTTCTTTTTCTAAAACTACCTGTTCCGTTTCTCCGCCATGCTCTACTTCTGCCAACGTGGTCCCGAAAACGAAGCTTGCTGAAAACCCAAGCATGCTTATTTTTAAATCCCCAGAGCCTCCGTCGCCGGTGTTTCTCGGGTGTGAGCTCGCTGCTGGGCTGTGTGCCCCCTGCGTCTTCATGCTAACTGTGTCTATGCTCCTGAGGCCTGTTTTCCGGGGGCGCCCGAGCATCCCGGACGGTGCGGGCACCCCTGCGCGGCGGCTTGGCCTTGGTGTCCGGGGGAGACCAGCGGCCTCGGCCGGTCCCGGACGTGCTTGTCGCAGCCCCGGCCCAGCTTCCCTCCCCAGGGCTCCTGCAGCGGAAACCCGGGCTCCTCATCCCAGACTCGGGAACCCACAGCCGAGGACAGGGACCCACTTGGCTGCTCCATTCATGGAGGCGACCGCCTTCCCCAGAGCCCGACTCTGTGGGCGCTCTGTGCCCGCTTCGCCCGCTGTGCCCGTCCCTCCTGCAGCACGGAGCTCACGTCCCCCGTCGTGGTTTCCAGCCCCATCTACTTCCGGGACCGCGTTTTCCCCTGCTTTCAGGTGCTGCACAGATTTACAATTTTTGGTTCTATTTTATCCATCATTTCTGCACGGCTGAGGCAAACGGAGGTACCCATGTCGGTCCATCTTGCCTTACTGACTGCAAGTCCTAAGAAATCTATGCCGCGCGTGCAGCGTGCCCGGCTAGAGCGCAGGTCAGGTGCTCACGGCCGCTCCTTCGCTGGAGACCGGCCAGTGTGTGGCCCTCACGACATTCCACCAGGGACGTGCTCTTACTTTGCTTTCGTAGATAAGGAATCGAGGATCACTGAATAAAATTGGAACTTGAAATTCATTTTCTTGCTTTTTCAAAAAGGAAAAACTGGAGTTGCTCTGTTCCCGTGGAGAACAGCGGAGAAGTTTCTGGAACCCAGCGCCTGCAGGACAGCCAGCAAGACAGCGATGTAGTCCTTGTGCCGGATCACGAAACGCGGGGTGGGGGTCAGGAAGGGAGGCCGCAGCGGGCCGTTGTTCGGCTCACCAGGCTCGGGGGGAAGCGGACGGTCCAGCAAGAACCGTCTCAGGCCGCTGGAAACCGAAGTCCGCCAAGGTTAACCACTGGCCCTCGCCCAGGTGGAGAGATGGGGAGTGAGAGGGTCCCAGTGAGAGTCTCAGGCCCCCACATTCATCTGCAGAAGCCCTGAGCCCCAGGGGGATGGTATCGGATGTGGGGGCCTGTGGGGTAACTGGGTCAGGTGCGATGAGGGTGGGGCCCCCACAGGGTTAGTGCCCTGTGAGGGGAAGAATCTCGGCTGAGTGAAGGCACAGGGGAGGACAAGTGTCTGCAAACCAGAGAGACGGCCTCCCCCAGACCTGGCCCCGCCGACCTCGGCCTCCAGCCTCCAGACCTCCGGGATAAAGTCCGCGGCCCGAACCTCCGGATCCACAGCACTCGGGACCACAGCCTGAGCGACGGCTGGAGAGAAGTGGGGAGAGCAGCGCTGGCCCACGGGCACACCGGTGGCCTCCCCGCCGTGCCCCTGCTCCTGGGAGCCCCGCGGGGCCGTGCCTCCACTCGGCAAGCACCTCCAGGCCTCCCGGGGGCAGAAGCACGGTGCCGTCAAGGGGCGGGCACACCACACCCCCGGCCGTGGGCACCGGAGGCCTCGTCTCTGTAGTAAGTTAGGAGTCAGCTCAGACCCCAGCGAGGAGAGCGAGGTCTTGGAGGAGGTAACGGCAGGCTCCAGCCCTCACAGTGACAGCACTGCTGAACTCCGCCATATTCAGGCTATATTAGGAAATGAAAAGCCCTATGAGCAGGGCAGGGTGGAGAGGCCTGAGTCACCGACACTGTCTGCCCCGGGCCTCTGGGTCACCCATGCGCTGAGGGCTGAGTGGGAGCCAGAGTCACTTTGCCCCACGGGCCGTTTCCTCCGCCTCTCCAGAACTTTCCGGAAGCAGACCGGCGTGGAAACGGTGCGCCGCCCCCACGATGCCCTCCCAGCTGGGCTCCCTCCACACACTTCCCTCGCGCTCGAGATCAAAGCAGACAAATGTGTCTTTTAAAAACTCAAAGCAAAAATGAAAACGTGCCTTATCATCCGACACTGTCTCCTCTCTGGGGAGCGTCTGCGCTTCCTGTGTGTCCCCAGATCACCCGATCATGGAGCTCGCGGAGCCGGCTGGAGGCGGCCGGGAGGGGGTGACCCCGCCGGGGGAAAGAACCCCAGCCTCTGTGGTGACCTTGCCCTGCGGGCGCTATTTCACAAAGGCTGGTGAGGCTGAGCCAGCTCAGCGGAGCTCAGTGCCCTGTGTGGTCACTCGGGCGGGAGGAGGCAGAGGGACGCGCTGGCCCCAGGGGGCGGCCACGACACAGCCTGGCCCAGAGCACGCATCACAGTGGTACGCACCCAGCGGGATGGTCCTGGCAGGACGGGGCATGGGAAAATCGGGGCAGGAAGCCGCCTGCTGTTTCAAGGACCGACTGAGCCTCAGGCGGATGCGACCATCTCCATCTCGCAAAGGAGAACAGAGCAGTGACCATCTCACCCAAAGGCCACGACAAGTGAGGGGACAAATGCCCTTCGACCTCACCTCTGCCCGCAGAGCCTGTGGCCTTAGCCATGACATCAGAGCAGGTGGCCTGCCGGTGCCCATGGAAGCCTGTCTTCCACATCACGAGCCTCCCGTCCGGAAGTGTGAGCCTTCCCTGGTTCCGGGCACCTTCCGTCGGCTCCCCCAGGGGATGGCAGCGGTGAGCCGGAGCGGGTGAGGGGCAGCAGGCATCTCTTGTGGGGCGGAGGGCTGTGGAGACCCATTGGCAAAAGGGGGCTGAAGACACATGAGGGAAGACGGGGCACGGGGAGCAGGTGCATCGCGGAGGGCACGCCATCCCCGCACATCCGCAGGTGCTTGGGGGTCACGGTCCCTGTGCTGGGGAAGGCACGGGGCCAAGGCGGAGCGTGCCAGTCGGCACACGGCCGGAGGGCACACAGGGCCCACTGAGCTCCTCACGAGGGCTGTGAGCGCCGAGAAGGCGCCCAGCTCCGAGGGCTCTGCGGGTCACGCTGGTCCTGACCACGGGGGGACTTCTGCCGGCCCCACGAGGAACCGCGTCACACGTCACAAGCGATGGCGGCAGCAAGGGCAGAACAGGTGACGTGTCATCCCGAGCCACAAAAGTGACGTCTGGGGGGCGCCTGGGTGGCCCAGTGGCTGAGCGTTCCCTTGGTTTCGGCTCAGGTCATGATCTCATGGCGTGGTGAGTTCAAGCCCCATGGCAGTATCCTCAGATGTCCTGGTTAGCCCTGCTGTGCCTCAGTTTACTAGGTTTGACCACAATGGGCCTCTGCTTTCTCTGCTTCAGAATAGAGATTATAATGGCACCTGCCAGGGGGTTGCTTTGCAAAGTTGGTGAGGAAATTTATGAAAGGCACTCAGCAGCGGCATGGAAGCTGGGGCGCTACCACGCAGGCGCTATAATCGTGATGGCTGCCCTTTCCCGAGACGCACAGAGAGAGACAGCCAGGCAGCCGGGCCCCTTTCCCACGGAACTTCACAGGCTGGTGAGGGAACCGATGCCAGTCAGATCACCATGCAAACAGACGCCAGCGTGTAACAGAGACAGGGCTCGGGGAAGCACACTGAGGGGTGGCCATGTCGGGGAGGTACAAAAGTGTGCCTAAGGCAGTAATGTTCCAGTGGAGACCCCAGGAGCAGAGAGGAGGCCTGAGACCAAGAGAAAAAGGAAAACAAACAATACGTGCAAAGGTCCTGGGGTTGGAGGCACCACAACCCACAGGGAAAGCCTTGCTGCTGGAGTGCAGAGAGCACCGGCTGAGGTGGGGGATGAGGCCAGAAGCGGGGGTTGGGCTGCACCCAGGAAGGTCTTGAAGCCATTCAGGGACACTTTTGTTCATGCTGAGGGCCACGAAGAGGCACTCAGTGTCTCCAGGACCAGGGCTCCCAACACCAGGAATGTGCCAGGAATCCCTTCTCCAGGTGGATGACCTTATGTGCATCTCCCTTTCCCCCAACACCACCTCCTGTCCCGGCCCTGAGGCTGAGAACTCATGGGGAGCACAGAGGGTGGGCCCGGCAGGAGCCACCAGACTTTGGACCCGTGAGTCCCCACTACAAGCCCCCGATCCTGAAGGCCCCGCACCGCCGACCACTGCTCCTCCCCGGCATCCGGATCTAGGATGGCACCTGGCACCCTGTCCTTGCTGGCAGGGGGTTCCTGAAGAAAAGGCTCTGTTTCTGCAGCCCGGCTTCGAGTGCTGCGGCCACCAAGGGCCGGCAGGGCGGCGGGTGTGGCTTCTGCAGGGGGCCAGCTCCAGATCTGACCACGGGAATCAGACAGGCGCGCTGCGGTCCCATCTGGCCAGAGCTCGCCTGGGAGTCCTGAGGGCGGCAGTCATGGCTGTCTCTGCCCCCCCTCCTAGATGCTGGGACCCCCACATCCACGGCCCGGTGTGGCCATGCAGCCCCGGTGCCCCTCGAGAGGGCTCTGCTGGGTCCCAACCAGCCCCTACAGTCAGGCTGCATGTCACGTGCGTGTGCATGTATGTGCATGTGAGTGTGCATGTGTGTTGTGCGTGAGTGTGTGCACGTGCACATGTATGTCTGAGTGCCTGGTGTATGTTTGTGAGCAAGGGCGTGAGGACATGCCCATGACCCGGGTGCCTCGTGTGTGAGCTCGTGTGTACGTGTGACTGTGTGAGTCCGTGTCGGCACACACGTGTCTGTGTGTGTGAGTGTGCATGTTGGCTTGGTTTGGATTGGAAAAGCAATGTAAGGAAAGCCTCTGAGAAAAGATCCTAAACATTCATGGCCCCTGGTGCCCCCGTAATGCTCCTCCATCAAGGTCACTGTCCGTGGGGAGTTTTCTTCCACACGAATAACTGTTGTGTAATGTTATGGGATAAGAAGGCACAGAAGCCCTTGATTTTCAGACGGTCCCGCTTTGCGTTTCTCCTGCTTTCCGGGATCCCAGGGCCACGGGAGGCTCGTGGTCCGGGCGTCTCACTCAGGGACACACCCAAGTACCGCGTCTCCGGTTTTCTCTCCTCCCAGGATCCCCCCCCCCACAGAGCTGTCTGACCAGGGCGCAGCTCAGCCCCGGACAAGGGGGTCACTGTGGGACAGGGCCACCAGGGCAGAGCTGGGGGCCGCAGGAGGCACCTGGCCGGCTCCCCTCCCGCTGCCTCCCTGTGAAGGTGGGCAGCCGCGCCGGGACGAGACGGGGCGGCTCAGCAGACACACCGGGGTTGCGGGGCGGGAGGCGTTGGCGGCACCCGGGTGTTTGTGCTTTGTCCCCTGCAGGCCTGTGATGTCGGGGCCTGGGCGCACACCCACCGCACGCCAGCCCCTCCCAGGGCCGCCCGGGACATGCGAGGACCCAGCCACCAGATCGGGCTGTTCCTGCTGCAGCAGTGACGTCCATACCTGTCACCTTGCTGTCTGGAGGCCAGAAGCAAGAAACGGGCCTCACGGGGCTGACGTCCACGTGCCGGCAGGACAGCCCTCCTTCTGGAGGCCCCTGGGAGGGCCCCTGTCTTTGCCTGATCTGGCTTCTCGGGCCCCCGCATGCCTTGCTCCCACCCTTCCACCCTCAAAACCACGAGAGCTGGCGGGTCCCTGTGCGCCTCCCTCTGACCTTGACCCCATCTTGTAAGGCCGCAGGCAGCCCGGGCCCCACCTGGGGGATCTCGCCACAGGGTCAGCTGACCGGCAACCCCTGTTACGTCTGTGACCGTGGCTCCCCTTTGTCCTGTGACCACAGGTGCACAGGTTCCAGGCTTGAGGACACGGACACCCCTGGGGGCCTTATTCTACTGACCCCACAACACACAGGACATTTTCCTCCATGTCCATCACTGGAGAGGGAGCAGACACTCCCTCTGTCACCGGTTTTCGAGACCCCTTGGCCCCTGCCACATGCCCTCCACCCCGGGGTCCCCTCCAGGCTTCAGTCCATAGGACAGACCCGAGCAGAGCTCCACGACTGAGCAGGATAAGGAAAGACGGTCCACTCCCCATGGCACCCCAACCACCGGGAAGAGGTCACACGCACACTTCACCCTCCCAGGACCTGAGGAGGCTCAGAGAGGTTAAGTCATTGCTCAAGGTCACACAGCCACTGGATTCAAACGTAAGCTTCCCCTGAGCCAGAGGAGCCCTTCCTGGGGAAGGAGGGGGCCCTGTGTGGTGGTGCTGGGTCCCAGGAAGGTCATTCATGTGCCTGTTCATCGGGCTGTGTGCGCACCACAGACAGAATCCCTGCCTTCCCTCCTCCCATCAGCTGCCTTGCTCAGGCCTTTGTCCGTGAAATAGAATCACACGCACTTATTTGCAGGAGATGAAAGGTACAGCCAGACTGTGATGCGATTAATACCTTAATGCGCAGGCGAGAGGCAGTTAAGCCGCCACCAGCCAGCCAGGGGAGGAGAGCCTTCGCCCGGCCGGGCTCCGAGGGGTGGCTGTCACCCTGCCTGGGGACGCCCGGAGCCCTCAGCCAGCGGGCTCGGAGGAGAGCCAGGGCTCAGAGCTGCAGGCCCCGCTCCGTCTCACGGGAGATATTTTGGACACCTAAATCCCAGCCACATCCTCATGTCCCCAAAATAACCACCAGCAGCCACTTCGGAAAGTACTCGGCGCTCAGTTTCCAATCAAGCCGCCACCATCTGACAGCTGGCCTAAAGGGAGGAGGCTGGGGGACAGTTTGGGGGCCCAGGTGGACCTGGGTTCAGGTCCAGGTTCAGCCGCTTGCCAGAAAATCACCGGATGCTTGTGAGCCCCACTGTCCTCATCAGCCATGGAGGGACCCCGCACCACTTCATGGGGTTTGTAGAGAGATGATCAAATAAAATATTCAAGACCACGCTCAAGGCCTGGCCAGTTAAAGCTTCTGATGAGCTCCGCTCCGTGCTGGGGGAGAGACCGGGGTCCCTAGAACATCCGTTCACCTTCGAAGACCGCACTGCCGGCTTCAGGAAGGACCCTCCAGCCCTGGGCACAGACGCCCCTCTTCACCCATTTGCTCCACCCCGTCCGCTGCACCGACCCCAAGGCCAGCTTCAGGCTTCAACTCCGGGCTCAGCTCCGTGGGCAATCTTCCCACAATGCCCCCTCGCACGGGTACCGTGTCCCACCCACCCTGTTAGATCAGCCAAAGATCACTCCTGCTGCGAGAGCCGGGGTCCGTCCCCCACCTGGGCCCACCAGCCCTGCCTGCCGCCAGTGTCGCTGCCCAGCTCAGGCCCGCCCGCTGCAGCTCTGAGGTCCGTCGGCGCCTCCCTGTGGGGCTCAGCAAGAAGCAGGGTCTGCCTTCTCGTTATTTCCCAGAATCACCGGCGGCGAGCCCAGAGCCCGTCTTCCCAGCCCGGCCCTTGCTCAGCGCACGAGCTCAGGAGGACCCCTTTTCCCCAGGGCTTTGCTTGACCTCATTTCTAAAACCAAACGTTTGCCTAAAGCAGTGGTTCTCGCCCTGGCTGCACAGTCCCATCAACTGAGAAGCTTCAAGAAAGCAGAAACCAAACGGGCCCCTCGTCCTGCCAGCGCCAGATCGACGTCCCTTGAACCTTGCGCTCTGACCGGGTCCTCTGGTCACATGGGGTTTGACAGCGGGACGCACCCACCGTTTGGAAATGGCCACTACGCTGAGCCACGCAGACCTTCCACACGTCCGTGGGTTTCAAGAAGCCACGTTTGTCCATGTCGCCACTGATGCCACCAGGGACGTCTTCCAGCGCCTGGACGCTGGCAAGCTCCTGGTAGCAGATGCAAGTGCTACACGATCCTAATTTTCATTGGAAAATTCCAAGTTTATCGATCTTATTATAATTAATATTGTCAGTTGTTTTCCTCAAAGTGACAGTCTCGCTGCTTTCATTTTTGAGAAAATGTCTGCCAAGCGGCCAAGGTTAAATGATCGTAATTTGTCCGTCAGCTGTTCTTTCAAGGAAGGACGGCCTTCTGTGAAACGAGAAGCCAGGCTGGGCCACGGCTCGGGCGCCGCCGTGCTCAGCGGCAGGCGTGGCCGGGGGGCTCTCCCGGTCCGTCCCACGGACACTCACACGACCCGTGCCCAAGGACCGAGACGCCATCAAACTAACAGTTTCTCTGCTTCATCAAGGACTTTCTTGAGTGACACCGACAGCTTCATTTTACCGCACGGAATACACCCCCACTAGCTGGAGTTTAGTTCCCACCAGGACCCCTTCCAGGACATTAGCAGTTTTACCCACGATGGTGTTTGTACTTGGTATCAAAATGCAGGACCATGAAGAACACAAGTGACACCTCAACGGGTGGCCCTCTAGACGTGTGTTGGGAATGCCGGGGAGTCCACCAACCAGACTTGGAGGCTCACTGCCAGGTCCAATTATGGTTCAACATTGGAGAATCAGTCAATGAGGGGGCGCCCGGGGGCTCAGTTGGTTAGGCACCGACTTCAGCTCAGGTCATGATCTCATGGTTTGTAGGTTCGAGCCCCACATCAGGCTCTGAGCCATGAGCTCAGAGCCTGGAGCCTGCTTCAGATCCTGTGCCTCACTTTCTCTCTGTTCCTCCCCTGTGCATGCTCTGTTTCTCTCTGTTGAGTACAGAATTGAGGAATCACTGGATTGTCCACCTGAAGCTGATATAACATCGGATGTTAACTATACTGGAGCGAAATTCTTTAAAAAGAGTAATAAAATAAATTCTAAAATAAAATTCTCATAAATGAATAAACGTTTAAAAAATGTTTAAAAAAAGAAAATAAGAAAATAGGTCAATGTAATATACAACGTTAACCAAATAAAGGAGAAACACATGATCATCTCATTTCATACTATACAGAAAAATCTTTTGACAAAATTTAATGCCCTTTTATGATAAGGAAAAGCATTCCAAAATTAGAAATAGAGGAAATTCATCTTCACTCAACATAATAAAAGCTATATGTGAAAAACCCACAGCCCATTTTATACTCAATGGTGAATGACTAAGATGAGGCACAACGCAAGAGTACTCATGTTCATCAGAGTATATTTCACAAAGTACTGGAAGTTCTAGCCAGAGCATGAGGCAAGGAAACATAAATAAAAGATATTCGAATTGGAAAGAAGTAAAATGATCTCTGTCCAGATGACATGATCTCACGTGTAGAGAGCCCTAAAGCACGTGCACAAATACTCTTGGAACAAATGAATGAATCCACTAACGTAGCAGGATAGAGAGTCAACCCACAGAAATTCATTGCCATTTCTATACACTAACAATGGACAATATGAAAAAACAATTACTGGATCATGGGGTAATTCTAGCAGTCCTATCAACAACAGTCACGTTATGGAAGGAGCCCAAATGTCCATCAACTGACGAACGGATAAAGAAGATGTGGTTTATATATGGAATCCTACTTGGCAATGAGAAAGAATGAAATCTTGCCATTTGCAGCAATGTGGATGGAACTGGAGGGTATCGTGCTAAGAAAAATAAGTCAGTCAGAGAAAGACACATATCATATGTGGAATTTGAGAAACTTACACAAGACTGTGGGGGAAGGAGAAAAATAGTTTCAAACATAGAGGGAGGCAAACCATAAGAGACTCTTGAATATGGAAAACAAACTGAAGGGTGATGGCGGTGTGGGGGAGAGGGGAAATGGGTGATGGGCACTGAGGAGGGCACTTGTTGGAATGAGCCCTGAGTGTTGTAGGGGAGCAATGAATCATGGGAATCTATTCCTGGAACCAAGAGCACACTGTATACACTGTGTGTTAGCTAACTTGACAATAGGCTATATTTTTAAAAAAAGAAATCAATAAAGGAAAAGCCAAAGTCCCCCTCAAATAATTACAAAATGATTTCTACTAACAATAGCATTAAAGAGTTAAATACTTAAGAATTAATTTAACCACGGACATGAAAGGCTCGTACAAAACAGTGTTAAAAAAATTAAAGATGACATGAAGAATGCCATGTTCATGGGCGAAGTAGGTGAAGGGAATTAAGACAAGGCTCATCTTGCTCAGCCCTGAGTTCAGAATTGAGGAGTCACCGTCTTGTCCACCTGAAGCTAATATAACACTGGATGTTAACTATACTGGAATGAAATTTCTTTAAAAAGAGTAATAAAATAAATTCTAAAATAAAATAATTAAGAAGAAAAATAAATTATCTTAGCCTAAAAAACATCCCTATTCACAGTTTGGAAGACTTAATATTTTAAGTTGTCAGTACTATCCAAAGCAACCACAGACTCAAAGTCATCCCTATCAAAATCCCAATGATATTTAGTAGAAATAGACAAACTCATTCTAAAATTCAAATGGAATCTGAAGGGACTCCAAACAACCAAAAAAAAAAAAAAAAAAAAAAAAAAAAAACCTTGGAAAAGAAGAACAAAGCTGGACTTCATGATTTCAAAACTTATCACGAAACTATAGTAATCAAAACAGTGTAGAACTGGAGTAAAGATCAACATGTAGACCAATGGAATAGAATTAAGAGCCCAGAAATAAGCCCTTACATATATGGTCAAGGTTTTTTGACATTCAAGGTCAAGATTTTTGACAGGCATGCCAAGACCAGTCAATGGGGAATGGACAGTCTTTTCAATAAGTCGTCCTGGGAAAGCTAGATCTCCACATGCAAAACCTGAATTGGACCCTTACCTACCACCATATGCAAAAATGAACTCAAAATGGATGAAGGACCTGAATGTACATCCTAACACAATAAGATCCTTAGAAGCAAACATAGGACAAAACCTTCATGACATCTGATCTGACAATGATTTCTTGGATATGACATCAAAAGCACAAAAAAAAAAATTAGACCACAAAAATTCTAAAATGCTATGCATCAAAAACACCCTCCCCAGAGTAAAAAGGCAACCCACAAAATGGGAGAAAATATCTGTAAATTGTATATCTGATAAGGGACTGGTACCCAGAGTATATAGAGAACTCCTAAATCTCAACAACAACAAAGTCTATTTTAAAATGTTCAAAGGGTTTGAATAGACATTTCTCCAAAGACATGCAAATGGTCATAGGCATGAAAAGATGCTCAACATCGGTGATCACTAAGGAAATGCAAATCAGAACTGCAGTGGGACATGACCTTACACCCATTAGGATGGCCACGATCAAGAAAACAGAAAATGACAGGTAGTTGAAAAGATGTGCTGAAACCAGAAACCTCATGCACCATTGGTGGGAATATAAAATGGTGTAGTCACTGAAAAAAAGTGGCAGTTCCTCATAAAAGTAAAAATAAAGTTACTATACAATCCAGCAATTCCACTCATGGCTCTATATCCAAAAGAATTGACAGTGGGATCTTAATGAGATATTTATACAGCCATGTTCATAAGAGCATGATCCACAAGAGCTAAAAATACGTAAGCAACCCAAGTTCACTGATGGATAAATGCATAAACAAAATGTGGCATATACACACCACGGAATATTATACAGCCTGCAAAAGAAGGGAGGTCAGACACCTGCCACACCACTGGGTGAACCTTGAGAACGTGATGCTCAATGAAATAAACCGATCACAAAAAGACAGACATTATATGATCCCACTTAGGTGAGATACTTAGAGTCATCAAAACCGGAGAGACAGAAAGTAGAATGGAGGTTTCTGGGAGCTGAGGAGATGAGGGGATGAGGCACCGTCATTTAAATGGGTACAGAGTTTCGGTGTTTAAAGATGAAAGGAATTCTGGAGAAGGATGAGGGTGATCCTTGCATGATTTTATAAATATATTTAATACCACTAAACTGAACATTTAAAAATAGTTAAGATGGGGGCATCTGGGTGGCTCAGTAGGTTAAGCATCCAACTTCACCTCAGGTCATGATCTCATGGTTCATGGGTTGGAGCCCCAGAGCACGCTCTGTGCTGACAGCTCAGAACCTGGATCCTGCTCCTGATTCCGTGTCTCCCTCTCTTTCTGCCCTCCCCCTTCTCAAAAATAAACATTAATTTTTTTAATAGTTAAGATGGTAAGTTTCATATTATATTATTTTATAATTTTTTCTTAAACAAAAACACAAACAAAAAATCATTAAAGAACGAACAAGATAGTGAAGACTGGCAGTCAGGATCTATGAGAAAATGTAGTTTCTTTACCCCTGGAGACACTTTGTTGACACCAGAGGGTTCAAGGGAGAGGCTGACGGAGCTGTGCTTTCATACCCTGTGGTCTGGGACACCGGGAATGCATTCTAGTGAACTCTGGTCTTGGTTGGAACACTGAAGGGCTGACACACTAGTCCGGGTGAGCTGGAAGTAGACAGACTTTCTGGGGGAATATGGGCTCTGTGTTATCACTCAGCACCTAGAGGTGAACTGAAGTGATCCCAGATCTCCAGTCCTGAAAAATGCTGACAGAGACATAAAATTACCTCTGAAAAACGGATATCATCCAAGCCTCACCTGATTTCTTAAAAAGTTAAAAACACAGCATCTGGGGCACCTGGGTGGCTTAGTCGGTTGAGCATCCAAGTCCTGACTTTTGCTCAGGTCATGATCCCAGGGTCATGAATTGAGCCCCACATCAGGCTCTGTGCTATGTGTGGAGCCTGCTTGGAATTCTTCCTCTCTTTCTTACCATTTGCACTCTCTCTCTCTCTCTCTCTCAAATAAACAACCAACAAACAAATACATCTGACACACAATAACCATACACAGGAGTCAAGACAACATGAACAGAACTAAAAGAAATAACAGAAAATAGAAACAGAATCACAGGAGCCATGGACACTGGAGTCATCAGACATACACTGTCAAGTCACTGTGTTCATAATAATCAAGGAGACAAAGGACACAAGTAAAAAGTTCAGTCTGGAAGTAAAAACTTCTTTTTTTAAAACACGTAATTCTAAATCTGAAAAATCCAACTACAAAAATGAAATTAGGTGATGGGCTTATGAGAAAATTAGATATAGCCGAAGAGAGGCTTAGCCAAATAGAAGATAGATGTCCAAATAAAATGTCCGGAATAAATGATAGAGGTACAAAGGATAGAAAATACAGGAGAACAGGCAAAAAATAGAAAGAATGCAGGTTCTTTTACACATAGTTGGAGTCCCAAAAGAGGGTAAGAGATTGAATTCATCAGAAAGAAAAATTGAAAAGGTACTAGCCGAGGGTTTTCCAAAGTTGAAGAAAGACATGGAGACATGGAAGCCAGAAGCCCTACAGGTTCCAACCAGGAAGAAGCAAAACAAAACCACCACCAAAACATATCACAGCAGAACTATTTATAGCCATAAACAAAGAACGGTTGTTGTTAAATAAGAGAAAAAGACTTTTTTTTCCAAAGAGCAGCTACTAAAATGACAGCCAACTTTTCAACAGAAACAATGAAAACTGCAACATAATGAGTTGTAGCCTTGGAGTGCTAGAAAGAAAACAATGCCAATCAAGAATGCTACATTCAGTGAAAATGTTCTTTGAAAATTCAAGTTAAATATTTAAGTGCACAGCACAACATTGCCAACCCCGGACCTGGTGCTGCGCGGCGGACCTCCAGACCTAATTCATCCAGCACGACCGACACTTTATGCCACGGAACGATGCCCCGCCCCTTCCCTCCAGCCTCTGCTTCTAGGAGTGTGACTATTTTAAGGACATCTTAGAGGTGGAACCATGTAGCTTTTGTTCTTCTGTGGCTCCCTCCTTTCATTCTGCATATGCCTTCAAGAGTCACCCGTGTCACAGCCAAAAATGCGATTGCACTAAGCTGTCCAGTTAAAAGTAAAGACGGTCTGCTGGGATAAAAAAAATAGCCAAGACGCAGCCCCGCCTGTGTAGTGTCGAAGAGCACGTATCTCTGCCATACTTACGCATTCGGGGGTAAAAACACACAGGTACGTACAAACCTTATGTGTATATGCACAGTCTATACGTACATCCAGACGGGGGTGTGTGTGTGTGTGTGTGTGTGTGTGTGTGTGTGTGTGCGCACGCGCGCGCAGATCTATGCCCACATATTCTGTGTGTCGCGGATACGCATCCCACCAAATCTCACCAAAGCTGTGATATTAAGACTAAAGCAGACGTTAAGTGAAGAAAATTTAGGGATAAAGAGTAGCACTTCATAATGACACCGTCAGAGTGCCAGGAAGGTCAGCCCTCTAAGTTACGGGCACGTCGTGCTGGAACTCCGAGGAACCACGACAGCAAACGACACTGCACAGACAGATGGTCACGTGGGATGTTTCAATACGCGTCTCCGCAACTAAGAGGAGACGCAAGACACAGCGGCAGAGACTGAGGAAACGTGGGGACACGCACAGCGAACTCGATCCGGGGGCCGCGGGGCGCCGGTCACCAGGGTGTCTGGTCCGGGTCAGGCTGACGCGCAGGGAGCTTCTGGCCGGGCAGGTGCTGGGAGGGGGGCGGCGGGAGGGCGAGAGGGAGTCAGCTCAGAGCCATGCGGGGCCGAGGGGGCGGGTCTCCAGTCACTTGCGTCCTTGCTCCTCCGGGAGCGGCGCGTGGGGGTCAGGAGCGGTTCCCATGACCCCAGGAGCGGGGCCACGCGAGGTCACCCGGAGCCGGCTCAGAGGCAGCCTCGTCCCGCCCTCAGGAGCCAGGTGAGCACCCGGTCCCGGTCCCGGGAGGAAGGGGAGCACGAACCGCTGGCCGAGGAGGAGGAGGAGGAGCAAGGAACCGCTGGGCGGGTCCCGCATCAGCACCGAACAGAGTCCAGCCCACCGGGCGGAGCAAGCTGCGTCCTAAGAGGATCGCAGATGGGCAGGGGGCTCGGACGGCCCTCGCTGGTGGCGGCCAGCCAGCCGGGTGACCCAGGCAGAGGGCCAAGGGGAGACGTGCCCACCCAGACTCTCTGGGTCTCGGTTTAAGAGCCTTGTCCTCCGAGGTCCCTCTGAAACAGCCGTCTGTCCCTCACCCAGGTCACTAGTGTCCTTACCATGACATGGCTGTGGTGGCCTCAGGACACAGGGGGGCAGCCGGCACCCAGGGCGAGCTCGGAATTCACCTGCTGGATGGAGGACAGGGACGCGCTACTACTGATGATAACACAGGACCGTTTTATTAAGTGCCTACTGCATGCGAGCTCCAGGCTTGGCCCCCAAGAGATTCTTCCCTGACGTTACAGATGAAGAGTGCGGAGCTGAGCCCGGCCCCCAGGCCCCCTCACTCGGGAAACTTCAGGGGACCCCGGGTTCTCTGACCATCCCAGGGGGCTGCTCGACTCTTACCAGGACGCTCTCTGTGCCCCGTGCCAGACGCCCCGGGCAAGGGAGGTGGCTCAGGCAGTCCCCCCCCCCCCCCGCAAGCCCCAGGGTCCCCCGACCCAAGGCTGGGCTTTCCCTGGCCTCAGCCACGCGGAGGGCTGCTTCCGGAACGCGCGGACAGGGCCCCCTCAAGCCCACGCTGGGGCAGCGGTGGCCTCCCTGGATGTGGCCGGAGCGCGACTCGGGGCCGCGCTCTCCGTCAGCGCTCACAAGCAGCCTTGTCCTGCGTCAGCCGGGGCACAATTAGCAGCCCTGCATCTACAGCCCAGATAAACTCCTCTTTAATGAGAATACTTTCCTTCCATTACTTTGTGGGTGACTGGTTAGACACACTTAGTAAAAATCATGTAAAATAGCAGTAGGGCCACAGTAGCCGATCGGGGCCGGCGGAGCCTCTCCTCGTGAGCACCCATTGTCTCTGGCGGAAGAACCGGGGCCTCGGTGGGAGGCCCTCAAGTACCACCCAGCAGCGCCCTGGGGCGGGGGTTACGGAGATCTCCGTCACACAGAGGGGGAGCCGGACACAGAGAAGCAGGAAGGTGACGCTTTCATCTACCCCACCGCCCTACTAAAGAGGGTCTTGAGTCTCTAAACCCTACCCTGCCTCAGGGTCTACACCACCCTGAGACCCCTGGGGAGCCCAGGCCGTCCACGCGTCACACCCGGCAAAGCCGGCGGCCGAGGTCCCGGACTCCACGCCATCAGATGTGGCGCCTGCCCTTTGCCGGCGCGGGCAGATGGTCCGATGGCTGGAGCGTGGCTCTCCCGACACCCCAGCCCCGTCCTCTCCACGCCCGGCCCCAGGAGCGGCAGCAAGGACGGACGTGAGAGGAGAAGCATGGGCACCCTGGCCGGCAGCCAGGCCAAGGACACCTGGAGCTGAAGCCCCCACATGGGGGGAGGGGGGGCGCCCAAGGCCGGGCCTCCAGCCAGTGACCACTCTCTCCCTGTCCCCAAGTCCTCGGGACCAGGACCACCCCTGTTGAAAGCACCACCTGCATGGTGCCCGGGGGTGAGGCCCCTCAGTGTGGCCACGAGAGAAGGCAGGCAAATGGGCCCCATGAGTGTGCCCGCCCCACAGGGCTTCCTGACCCCTCCCAGTGCCCGGGGGCTTTGCACGCTCCAGGGGCTGTGCCCAGGCGGCCCACCCCGACAGAGGGTGACTGCAGGCTCAGCGACGCGCCAATGTTCCAACATTAAGGAACTTGAGAACTAATGGGGTGTCTGGTGGCTCAGTCGGTTAAGCATCTGACTCTTGATTTTGGCTCAAGGCATGATCTCACAGCTGTGAGTTCGAGCCCCGCATCGGGCTCTGTGCTGACAGCCTGGAGGCTGCTTAGGATTTTCCCTCTCTCTCTCTCTCTCTCTGTCCTTCCCCCACTCATACGCATACACGCTCTCTCTCTGAAAATAAATAAACATTTCAAAAAAAGAATTTGAGAACTAAAACACCTAGGAGCCCTTCTTGATGAAATCCTGCAGAAGAATGCATCCTACGAAGAGATGAAGCAAACAAGAAACATACTAGGGACGAAGAAATCACAGCGGGTGCCCAGAGGCACGCATACATACATACATGTGCACGTACATACGTGCATAATGCACCCATGAAACAACCAGGCTCTGAATCCATATTAACACAGAGCTAAGACTTCTGAACTATTCGAGGAGCCACTGGCCGCCCCCGAAGGTCAGCGTCACAGCCACCACGGGAAAGGCACACAGGCCCAGAGCGGGGCGGGGGCGGGGCCGGAAGAGCCGGGGGAGGCGGACCCACCACACTTCATCCCTGCGAGTGGGCCTCACCGTCTGAAACGCGAAGCGGGGAGCGTTTGGAAAAAATAACGACTTCATGCTTTCGGTGGTTTTGTAATTCACTTCCTCCTCGGAGAGATCACTCAGGAGTTGGTACGGCACCTGAGAACCTGGAGCTTAAGGTCTTTGCATTTTACATCCGTTTCTTTTCCTTCTGTTAAATCCAAGTGCAGTCAAATTTATTAATTTAATTTGTGCGTTTAAAAGCATGAAGAGATACTTCCGTTCTTACCAAAGTGTTTTTATCTGGAAATGTGTAGGTTCTCCCTCTACTGTAGATGGTACTATCTGTCTGTCCGTCACTTGTCTACGTGCCTAAGAGTTTTCTGGAGAGACAGTCACTGGGGAGACTGTATCTTGGAAGACGGCACAGTGACGCCCCCCTCCGATGCCCTTCACGCCTGGTCTTCCCGGCAAAGGCGGGACCTGACCCCCTTGCTCCTGAATCCGGGCTGCTGTCGGTGACTCACCTGTAGCGGCTAGAATGCAGTGTGACCAAGGGTGGGGGTCAGAAGAGGGCTTGGTGTCTCTGCTACGGTCCGTGGGCCCTCCCTGTCGGGGTGCTCCCTCCCCGAGCCCAGCCGCCTGCCCCCAGAGCCTCAGTCCCACGGCCCCCGGACTCTGCTGAGTCCTCACCCCCTGGGCACCATGCAGCAAAGTGACGTCACCTCCAGGAAGATTCCAGCGTATCCACCGCCAGGCAACTGGGTCTTCCCAAAAGAGTCCCCAGACCTCATGGAGAAGAGACACGTACCCTCAGTCCAAATTCCTGACCCACCGAGTCTGTGAGCGCGACCAGATGGCTGTTGGTTTATGCCGCCGTGTGTGGGGCTGTCTGTGACCGGGGACGTCGCCAACTGTGTGATTATTTATGAGCAGTAGGATTTTAGGTCATTTGTTGCTTGCTTCTTTATACATCACTTGAATTTTTTTAATGAATAGCTATCGCTTTTATGAAAACAATAACGTCATTGCTTTTTGCAAATGCCCTTTCTGCTCCGTTTTGCAGTTTGTGAGACACTAACTCCACCTGAAGGGAGGTCCCTGCAAATCTGTGTTTCCAGAGCCCGAGTTTATTTAAAACCTGGCTCAGCGGCCTGAGGTTGCCACCTCCTTGGGGGCAGTGTGGGCGGGGCCAGGAGAGTCACCGTGAGACACCGACACTCAGAGATGCCGCTGCCGCTGTGAGGACAAATTACCGGGTTTGGCAACGCGTGTGGCCTGATTCTCCAGATGACTGTCCGTGTTCCAAACCGCTTTGTACTGTGCTCGGTTGGACAAATGCTTCATGCCTCTGCCAGGCTGGGCGAAGGGCTTAATTCCCTGAAAAATGGGCCTGGCGCGCCGGTGTGTCCATGCCCTTCCAAGGGAGAGCGAGCTGGCCTGTTATTCAAGAACCGCTCTGTCACATATCGCCCTAATTAAAAACCTCTCTGCTCCAAACAGCCCCTTTACTTAGGGCTGTTTCTTTCCCTAATCACAGAAAAGCTGTTAGAAAGTCACTTTTTTTATATAAGACCCATATGTCTCCACTCCCGCCTGTTAATGGGACCAACCCAAAAACAAAGCAGAAAGGAAACATAAATAGCACGTATCTGCAGTTCTTAGCGCGAAGAGAAACACCATCAGAGAGTGTTTACAAATATGTTTACTAATGGGCGAGCTGCACAATAATCATCGGGAAATTTGATAAACGACTTCAAAGTAAAGAACCAAATGTAAAAGGACTCACTTCATATTTCAAGGCACTTTTCTGCAGGCCGGGAAAATTACGGGGAACGGAAAACACCAAGGCTGGAATCTGGGGTGGCGTGTTTCCGGAAGTCAGGCAGCCCGAGTTCGTTCCGACCGCGCCCCCTCCCGGCCGCACGGCCTCGGGCCGGCCACGCCGCCGTCTGGGCCGAGGAAGCGAACCCTAGGACTGCGCGATGTCGGCGTGAGACCCTGCGGGTGAGGCGGTGGGCGCAGAGCCGGGCTCACGGCAGGCAGGCGGCGACCCCCGGCTGAGAGTCTCCGGCCCGGTCACCCGCTCCGCCAGCAGCGATGGGCTCCCTTCACCCGGAGACACCGGCCAGTGCTGGGCTGGGACATCCCCTCCATCCCGGGCGCTCAGCGACATCGTGGGGGGGGCGGGGAGTTGGCGGGGGCGAGGCGTTCAGAGTGCGGAAATGGGCGAACGCCGTACATCATGTCTTCCCTTTTGTTTTCTCTCTCTCAACCGAGTGGCTTGTTAAACAGGGACCAGAGCATCTGTGGACCCAACGGAAGCCAGAGGAATGGGAATGATTTAGACTCATTATTCACGATCCACGGTTTAGAATCATTCACAGGAAGAGCGGCAGGTGGGGGTTCTGTGGGTCAGACCACGTGACCCTCGACTGTCATTCACCCCCTTCAAACGTGGCAGATACCACACGGGGCGTGGGCTCTAGAGGCTGAGCCGCTGGGTTTGGACCATCCTGTTTCAGAGCCCGGAGAGCCGCGGAGGGAATTCCAATGGCGGAACCAGGACTGGCGCTCAGCCCCTCTGACCCCGTGGCCTGCCTCTTTCGCTCAGCAAGTGCCCCTCTGGTTGGCTCACGCTGGAGCCAGACGCCAACCAAGAGGGCCCTACGATGTCTGAACAATGACCCAGTTAGAGGTGCGACCCGGAAGCGACCTGGCTGATCTTCTGGTCCTGAGATCCGTGTTTTCCCACAAGAACCAAACCAAGTAAATAAACACTTGGAGCCCCACATGAGCCCCCATCAGAAACCCCATTGGGAAACAGTTTTAAATGGGGGGAAGCGGCGCCTGGGGGACTCAGTCGGTTAAGCACCCGACTTAGGGCTCAGGTCATGATCTCACAAGTTTGTGAGTTCGAGCCCCGAGTCAGGCTCTGCGCTGACAGCTCAGAGCCTGGAGCTGCTTCCGATTCTGTGTCTCCCTCTCTCTCTGCCCCTCCCCCACTGGTTTTCTGTCTCTCTCTGTCTCTCAAAAATGAATAAACATTAAAAATTTTTATGAAATGAAAGGGGGGGAAAGCCTACATTGATTTCCCTGTTCATCTGCACAAACCGCAGAACTCAATTCTTTGGCGGCATAAGTTGAAACAGCCCTCTAAATTAAGGAAATAACTTTACAAAGTTTCCTGTTTTCCTATTTTAGAAATATTCATTACCTCTATGTGTCTCTCCTATGTGCTTATATAAAAGCATTTTCTTCTCCCATTTGCCAATTTTTAACGATTTTTTTCTCCTACTTACAACAAAGCAATCATTTCAAATTAATTAAGTTTTCATTAAAATGTATTATTGCAATGTCCCAGGTACTGGATAGCGATTTTATTTCTGGGAGCACAAGCCTGCACGGAAAAACACCACAAATTTTGCCAGTAGACAACATCAACCCCACTCCCTCCAGCTTCTGGAGCGGGGAGTCCGCACACAGTAGGTTCCCAATAAACGGTGGAGAGCGCACCGAATGGCCAAAGTCACTCTTAGCGTCATTAATAAAGAGACATTCATAGAGGGTCCCCCAACTGTACCCCTACCCTGCACGCTATTTCAGTTCGGCCCACCCACCTCTGACGGGGACCTGAGGACGTGCCTTTTTAGTCATAACGAGAAAACCAAGACCCAGAACGCGAAGCCATTCACCAAAGAACACAGCGCGCAGCAGAGCTCCGCCTTGAACCTGGTCTTTCCGC
>NC_043709.1:2432888-2434629 GCF_006229205.1 Suricata suricatta
AATAAAGAGACATTCATAGAGGGTCCCCCAACTGTACCCCTACCCTGCACGCTATTTCAGTTCGGCCCACCCACCTCTGACGGGGACCTGAGGACGTGCCTTTTTAGTCATAACGAGAAAACCAAGACCCAGAACGCGAAGCCATTCACCAAAGAACACAGCGCGCAGCAGAGCTCCGCCTTGAACCTGGTCTTTCCGCTTCCAAAGGCGCTTCAGGGCGAGCCGTGCCAGGGGGAGGGGTCTCGGTGCTGGAGAGATGAAGCCCCGCCCCACCCCCCCAGCAGGACGTGCTCCCGTCAGCCCCAGACTGGATTAGCTCTACTTCCTAAGACCAACGAGCTCGATTCAAAATCAGAGTTGTTTTAATACTTTAAGAACACAGAGGAGGGGCACCCGGGGCTCAGTCAGTTGAGCGTCCGGCTCTCGATTTCGGCTCAGCTCATGATCCCAGGGTTGTGGGACTGAGCCCCGTGTCAGGCTCCATGCTGGGCATGGAATCTGCTTAAGATTCTCTCTCTTCCCCCCATCCCTCTCCCCTGCTTGCTTGCTCTCTCTCTCTCAAAAAATGTCTTAAGGAGCTCAGAAAATTTGAACACTGGAGGCAGAAAAAAAAACAGGTTACCTCAAAAAGAGAAAATTGCCCTGGATTTCTGAGGGCCATTAAGCCCTCTGCCATCTGCTCCCTTCGGTACTGCTCTGTGCCTCGATGACGGAGCCCCGGTGCGGAGAGGGGCATGGCCGGCTGCGCGGACAGGAGAACGCGCGTCGAAATGACTGCGGGGACGTGAATGTTCGGACTCGGCTTCCTGCACACTCGGTCTTGAACGGTTTGGGGGAGAAATCTCGATCCCGGGCGCGTCTGCACAGCAAGAATCCAGCGGCTTCGTCAGCAGGACGGACAGAGCCACGCTGGGCTCCTCGGTTAAGAGCTGAATAAACAGGGGCGCCGGGGGGCTCAGTCGGTTAACGTCTGACTTCGGCTCGGGTCATGATCTCGCGGTCCGTGGGTTTGAGCCCCGCGTCGGGCTCTGTGCTGACAGCTCAGAGCCTGGAGCTGCTTCAGATTCTGTCTCCCTCTCTCTCTGCCCCTCCCCTGCTCATGATCTGTCTCTCTCTGTCTCTCAAAAATAAATTTTAAAAATTACCAAAAAAAAAGCTGAATAAATAAATAAATTCCTATCGTGTTGGTTATTGAATTATATGATCTCTCTGGCCCTGGATGTCTGTCTTCATTTTCCACCTTACTGTCCTCTCTGGGCTGGGTGGGCACTCGCACCCCCGTCCCGTCCCGTCCCCTGTGCAGAGCATCTCTGCTCATGTCCCTGTCATACGCTCTCTCCTGGTCCCACCAGCAGCCAGAGGGCCACGCCTACCTAACCAACCTGCAGGGGGAGCACTCACAGAGCTGCCCGGAGACACCCAACCTGGCACCTCCTGCCTGCCTGCCTCTGACCCTTTGCACTCACCATGTCCTCCAGTTAGAGCCCAGAGCAGCAAGGGGGGGAGGTGGAGCCGTGGCAGACGGTGCGTGCTCCTTGGCTCCAGGAGCTGCGGGTTCAGATCCTGCTGGGACATTTCCGTCTCACCTGGGGAGTGGCGATTGGCTCCCTGGCGCTCCCTGGTAACACCCAAACGAAGGCCACCTTCCAGACTCTGTGTAATGCAACAAAGGGGCATCCTTGAGAATGTGTGCCAGCTCCAGGAACCCCCTGTGAGGACGGGTCCACAGCCCCGGGACAAA
>NC_043709.1:2434729-2442084 GCF_006229205.1 Suricata suricatta
ACGCTCCTCCGTCCGTGCTTACATTATTTAAATTGCCTCTGATTTGTCACTAACTCCATACGCATTGTCATTTTAGGTAATTACAGAAAATATTGTCTCTAAATGCTGTTACTCGAGGAGCACAGCTCCAAATAAACACCACCTCTGCCTCCCGTCACCTCGGCGATGCGGACCGATGCCTGCTGATTTTTCGCACGTGAACATGTAAGAGCCATTACTCCAGCACAACCCTCCGTCATCAGAGAACGAGGGCCTGGCAGCGGCCCATTCCTCCCCACACCCTCCTGTCGGCGATCCCGCCGGTCTTTCCTGGGCCATTGCCCCTCGGGGTCAGCAGGGGTGGGGTCCAGCCTGTGCCCAAGATGCCTGAAGTCAGCGCTCTCCGGGGTGTCTCCACCACACAGCCCCTCAGGTAAACCCGTCACGTGCAGGCGTGTGCCAGGTCCAACGAGGGGCACCAGGAGAGAAGACGTGACCCCGCCCGGGCAACGCTCCAAGTCCCATCCGAGGAGCCCGATGCAGGTGTTTGAACCATGAGATGATCGGGGGTGTGGTTCTGCCCTGCGTCGCGCTGGCCGGGGCCCGGGACACCCGCCCTCACTGAGCCTCGGGTCACCCTTCGTAAAACAGGACTGACGTCAGCACTGTCGCTGGTGATGGAGGCGATAAATAAGAAAGCACTTTCAGGGGGGGCAGTTCTGTACACGAACGAGGCACTGACTGATTATAGAAGGACAGTGACTCACAGCACACCGTGCTCCACCAGGGCCAGAGTTGCCAGAGGGTCCTTCAGGGGGATGGAAGCTACTCCCCCCTCTCACAAGTGAAAACAGAACTCCTAAAACTACTCGATGTGAAACAAATAACAAGACGTAATACATCTCACTAGAGAAGGAAGAGAGGACAGAGTTTGGTAATAGCAGCTGCTCAAAAATCCGTGAGTAAAGGAGAAAACAGACCCTGAGAGGCGGGGTCTGTGGAGCCACGGCCGGGAAACAAGAGGAAGCAGAGAATCCGTGCGCCGTGCCACGGACAGAGCCACACGGGACCGGCCGTGGGACGAGCAGCCTGGGGACCACTGACGGCAGCTGGAAAGAAAGAGAAGAAAAATGGGGTGGGGGAGAGAAGCCCAAATTCTGCACCCACACACAGGATGTTCTAACGCCCAGAAAGAGCGAGGAAACCCAACAACCAGAAGATGAACTGACTCCGATGAAACTCAGTGTGTGGGACAATTAGTCTAAGACTGAAATATTTATGTTCAGGATGCTCGAAGAAGTAACCGAGGCGAGTAAGAGAATATACTTTTAAGAGCACAAGAGGGTGTCACGCTAAGTGAGGTAAGTCAGGCGGAGAAGGACAGACACCCTCTGTTTGCACTCATAGGTCTAACAGGAGAGACCTGGCCGGGGACCATGGGGAGAGGAAGGGGGAAAGAGAGCGGGGGAGAGTGAGGGACACAGGTCAAGGGAGACGACTGAATACTGAAGATGAACCGTGGACTGGAGGGGGAGGGGAAGGAGGGAGGGGGTGATGGTCATGGTGGGGGGCACTTGTGGGGAGAAGCACTGAGTGTTATATGGAAACCAATTTGACAATAAACTATTAAAAATAAATAAATGAAAGCACAAGAAACTACAGAAAAACAAAACAGGCAATAATAATAAATGTTTTTTTTTTTTTAATTAGAAAAGTGAAGGGCGCCTGGATGGCTCAGTTGGCTGAGTGTCCAACTCTTGATTTCGCCGCAGGTCATGATCCCAGGGTTGTGGGTTCGAGCCCAAGTCCAGCTCTGGGCTGACATCATGGAGCCTGCTTGGGACTCTCCTTCTCTCTCTCTCTGCACTCACCCCGCTCACGCTCTTGCTCTCTCTCTCTCATAATAAGTTTTTTAAAATTTTTAAAAATTAGAAAGGTAGGATAATTTTTTAAAGTTATTGAAATAAAATATGTGATAAAAAATAACCCATTTTAAGCAGAACAGGGTTAAAGGGAGAATTAGTGGATTGCAGAGAACTCTGAGGAACCGGGCTGGGGAATGGTGCAGACAGATGAGTGATTCACGTAGGCGCACAGATACGGATGCACACACCCGCACGCACACGTGCACACACGCATGCACACGCACGCACACACACTGCATGTCATGGGCTCTATATGCACTTTTCACGCTTGGACGCCTCTGAAACAGGACTACGTGTTACAGCTGAAGGTCACCTACAGCCACGCTGAGCAGGTTGGAGAGCCTCCCAGAGGGAACTGGCACCAGCCCCACCAGGCTCCTAATAGTGCTACCAACCCTCCACCCCTTGGAGTTAAAATCTGTGGTCAAGACTCAAGTCCAAACTCTAAACCTGAGTGTGTACACACTTGGGCTTTCAAACATCAGGGGCATGTTTCCTACCTCATGCGCTCACTTGTCACTTCCTCCTACAACCCTTTGGGGTCCCAGCCTGAGATGGGGGTCTCCGGTCAGAGGCCTCGCCAGGGCGCGTGTCTTAGAGGCACGTGACAAGATGGCGGAGAAGTAGGGACCTCGCACGTCCGGCCTGCGTCTCTCAAACAAAGAAGGGCCGAAGCCAAAGGACTCTGAACTGCGAGAGTCTGGGAGGAAAAGAGACAGAGTCCACTAAGAAGACAGCCTCACAGACGCGGGATTGTGAACGGGGGAGGATAAACATGGGCCAGACACCGAGGCACAGAGAGGCGGAGCCCCCTCTGCGGAGAGACAAAAAGAAGAATCTTAGAATGGCCCCTGGAAAAGAGAAAAATTGCGGCCCACGATGGAAAGGGATTGTATTATCCCGTCCCCAACCACAGGGCTTTTGGAGAGAGATCCCACCTCGAACTGAGCTTTCTTTGGACCACGTGCCGAGTGACCACAGTCG
Organism: Suricata suricatta; assembly: GCF_006229205.1. NCBI lineage: Eukaryota > Metazoa > Chordata > Mammalia > Carnivora > Herpestidae > Suricata > Suricata suricatta. Next base: position 2,437,618 of record NC_043709.1, read on the forward strand.
CAGTCGGTTCAGGAGGGGCCAGTCCCCCACGCGATCTCCGGCCAGGAAGTGCCCGCCTGCGGGATTACATTTCGGGCGGTATCATCAAGGCACACGGAGTAAGATCCGGAAACGAGGCTGGGCGCAGGACACAGAACACGGCCCACCTTGGCTGCGCCCACGACACAGGGAGATGGGACCAAAAAGAGTGTTTTGCAATGCCTGGTTCCAGAAGGAGCGGGAGGGTCGCCATTTCTCTCCCCACAGCCCCCCAGGCAGGCTGGAGGGACCCCGCCTACAGCAAGCCACGCCCACCTTTGCAGCTGCCTTGTTCCGGGAGCCTGGATAGGAAACAGCCCCTCCCCCAAGATCAGTACCGACACGTTGCTGTGATTGTCTCTCCATCAATCCTTGCTCTTAGACACATTCTCCCTGATCTGGTTCTCGTCTCTCCCCTCCTCTGGACCGGGTGTTCTGGTGGTAGGTTTGCTTACACAGGCACATACAATCCATTCTCTTGATGCGTGTTCTATACCTCCACTGTTACCTTCCTTTCTCTCTCTCTGAAATAATCAGACTGTATGGTTTCTCTGGGTAACTTTAGCTTTGTTTTTTTTTTCTCCTCACCTCCTGCCATATTCTCCTTTTTATCTGAATTAGGCCTTGCAGTCTCTCTGCCTGGTCAACGTTCAACTCCTCTTTCTCCCCACCCCTGTCACTTCTCTCTTTGTAGATGCTCTTCCATCAGCACTTCCTCAACCCTGCTCTGTATTTCTGGGATTTCTGGTTTTATGCTTTTATACTATCCTTTGTCTCTTGTTGTTTGGGTTTTGGGTTTTTTTTCCTTTCAGTTTGCTTGTTTGTATGATTTGTTTGTGCATTTATTTGCCTGCTTGTTCCCTGTTTGTCTGTTTTCCTTTCCAGGAAAACAGGGCTACCTCAAGAAACAAGGCAAAGCACACATGGTGGAGAGTCCCAGATATCACTATGAGTAGGGAAATAAAATAACCAAAGTCTCAACAAGAGAGGCCAAGGGACACCATTAAAAGAACAGTTCCTGAATGGACAGGCCCTGGACAGTCTATGAACCTCCATTAAAATTTCTTAATGTTTTATTTATTTCTAAGACAGAGAGAGACAGAGCATGAGCAGGGAGGGGCAGAGAGACAGGGAGACACAGAACCAGAAGCAGGCTCCAGGCTCTGAGCTAGCTGTCAGCACAGAGCCCGACGCAGGGCTCAAACCCACGAATGTGAGATCATGAACTGAGCCAAAGTGGGAGGCATAACTGACTGAGCCACCCAGGCACCCTGAGCCTCCTTTAATATAGCAGAACTCACAGGTGCAGAGGGCATAGCAAGCTTTTAAAACTGACAAGAGACAGAAAGCTAGCCAAAATAATGAAACGGAAGAACTCTCCTCTAAAGAAATTCCAGGAAGTAGTGACAGCTAAAGAATTGGTCAAAACAGATATAAGCAGCATAACTGACCAAGAATTTAGAATAATTGCCATATAATTAAATGCTTGGCTTGACAAAGGCATGGAAGACACCAGAGATGCTATTGCTACAAAGATTATGGACCTTAAAAATACTTGTGATGAATTAAAAAATGCTATAAATGAGGTGCATAATAAAACGGAGGTGGTCACTACATGGATTCAAGAGGCAGACAGGAGAATAGGTGAACTACAAGACACAGTTATAGACAAAGAGGAAGCTGAGAAAAAGAGAGACACTGATCCAGGAGCACAAAAGGAGAATTTGAGAACTGAGTGATAAAAGCAAACGGAATGATATCCGTATCATAGGAATTCCATAAGAAGAAGAAGTGAGAGAAAAGGGTTGAATGGGGTACTTGAACAAATTATAGCCAAGAACTTCCCCAATCTGGGGAAAGAAACAGACATTGAAATCCAAGAGGCACTAAGAACTCCCCTCAGAGGTAACTTGAATTGATCTTGAGAACACCGTATCATAGTGAAACTGGCAAAATATAAGTATAAAGAGAGAATTCTGCAAGCAGCTAGGGAGAAAAGGGCCCTCACGTACAAAGGGAGACATATCAGAGTGGTTGCAGACCTATCTACTGAAACTTGGCAGGCCAGAAAGGAAGCGCAGGAAATCTTCAATGTGATGAACAGAAAAATATGCAGCTAAGAATCCTTTATCTAGCAAGCCTGTCATTCAGAATAGAAGGAGAGATAAAGATTTCCCCAAGCAGAAAAAAATTGAAGGAATTCATCACCACCAAACCAGCCCTACAAGAAATCCTGAGAGGGACTCTATGAGGGAAATACTGCAAGGAACACAAAGTACCAGAGACACTACTACAAGCATGAATCCTGCACAGAACACAATGACTTTAAATCATATTTTTCAATAATAACACTGAATGTAAATGGAGTAAATGCTACAATCAAATGACATAGGGTATCAGAATGGATTTTAAAAAATAAGATCCAGCTATTTGCTGTTTATAAGAGACTCATTTTTTTTTACTTTTTTAAATGTTTTTTTATCTATTTTTGAGAGACAAAGAGAGACAGTGCAAGTAGGGGAGGGTCAGAGAGAGAGAGAGAGAGAGAGAGAGAGTGATACAGAATCTGAAGCAGGCTCCAGGCTTTGAGCTAGCTGTCAGCACAGAGCCTGATGCGGGGCTTGAATCCACTAGCCGTGAGATCATGACCTGAGCCGAAGTCAGACGCTCAACTGACTGAGCCACTCAGGTGCCCCAAAAGACTCATTTTAGACTTGAGGACACCTTCAGGTTGAAAGTGAGGGGATGGAGAAATACTTATCATGCTATTGGAAGTCAAAAGAAAGCTAGAGTAGCCATACTTATATCAGACAAACTGGACTTAAAAGTTAAGGCAGTAACAAGAGATGAAGAAGGGCATTATATAATAATCAGAGGGCCTCTCCATCAGGAAGAGCTAACAATTATAAACATCTATGTGCCAAATTCGAGAGCACCCAAATACATAAGTTAATAACAAACAGAAATAATCTTATTCATAAGAATGTGCTAATTGCAGGGGATTTTAATACTCCACTTACAGAAATGGATAGATCAACTAGACAGAAAATGACTAAAGAAACAATGGACCTGAATGACACATTGGAACAGTTGGATTTGACAGATATATTTAGAACTCTACATCCCGAGGCTATGGAATTCACTTTCTTCTCAAGTGCATACAGCACATTCTCCAAGATAGGCCACATACTGAGTCATAAAGTGGCCCTCCATAAATATAAATGAATTGAGATCATACCATGAACACTTTCAGATCACAATGCCATGAAACTTGAAAACAATCACAGGAAAAAGTCTGGAAAACAATTCAAAACATGGAGGTTAAAGACTACCTTACTAAAGAACAATTGGGCCAATCAGGCAATTAGAGAAGAAATTGTAAAGTATATGGAAACAAATAAAAATGAAAATACAACAATCCAAACTCTGGATGCAGCAAAGGCAATCCTAAGAGGAAGGCACACTGCACTCCAGGTCTATCTCAAGAAACTAGAAAAAGTGCAAATACAAAATCTAACAGCACATCTAAAGGAACTAGAAGCAGAACAGCAAGAGCACCACAAATCCAGCAGGAGAAGAGAAATAATAAAGACCAGGGCAGAAATAAACAATATAGAATCCTCAAAAAACAGTTGAACTGATCAATGAAACCAAGAGTTGGTTTTTTGAAAAAATAAACAAAATTGATAAACCTTCAGTCAGGCTCCTCAGAAGGAAAAGAGAGAGCACCCAAATACACAAAATCATGAATGAAAATGGATTTATTGCAGCCAACTCCTCAGAAATACCAGCAATTATCAGGGAATAGTATGAAAAATTATATGCCGACAAACTGGACAACCTAGAAGAAATGGACAAATTTCTAAATAAATACCCACTATCAAAATTCAAATGGGAAGAAATAGAAAATCTGAACATACCCATAACCAGTGCAAGAACCAATCCGTTATCAAAAACCTCCCAACAAATAAGAGCCCAGAGCCAGATGGCTTCCCTGGGGAATCCTAATAGACATTTAAAGCAGAGCTAATGCCCATTCTTCTCAAGCTATTCCAAAAAATAGAAATGGAAGGAAGACTTGTGGACGCATTCCACGAAGCCAGCATCACTTTGATCCCCAAACCAGACAGAGACCTGGCAAAAAAAGAGAACTACAGGCCAATATCTTTGATGAATACAGATGCAAAAATACTCAACAAGATACTAGCAAATTGAGTTCAACAGCATATAAAAAGAATTATCCACCACAATCAAGTGGGATTCATTCCTGGGTTACAGGGCTGGTTCAATATTTGCAAATCCATCAATGTGATACATTACATTAACAAAAGAAAAGATAAAAACCATATGATCTGTCAATACATTCAGAAAAAGCATTTGACAAAATACAGCATCCCTTCTTAATAAAGACCCTCGAGAAAGTCAGGATAGAAGGAACTTAAACATTAT
>NC_043709.1:2442184-2445678 GCF_006229205.1 Suricata suricatta
AAGAGCCTGAATAGCCAAAGTAATATTGAAGAAGAAAACTGAAATGGGAGGCATCACAATCCCAGACTTTAGCCTCTACTGCAAAGCTATAATCATCAAGATATCAAGATAGTATGGTATTGGCACAAAAACAGACACATAGACCAAAGGAATAGAATAGAGAACCCAGAACTGGACCCACAAATGTACAGCCATTTAATCTCTGACAAAGCAGGAAAGAGTGTCCAATGGAAAAGAGACAGCCTCTCTAGCAGGTGGTGCTGGGAGAGCTGGACAGCAACATGCAGAAGAATGAAACTAGACCACTTTCTTACACCATACACAAAAATCAACTCAGAATGGCTGAAGGACCTGAATGTGAGACAGGAAACCATCAAAACCCTCAAGGAGAAAGCAGGAAACAGCCTCCTTGACCTCAACTGCAGCAATTTCCTACACAAAACATCCCCAAAGGCAAGGGAATCAAAAACAAAAATAAACTATTGGGACCTCATCAAGATAAAAAAGCTTCTGCACTACAAAGGAAACAATCAACAAAGCTAATAGGTAACTGACAGAATGGGAAAAGATAGTTGCAAATGACAGATCAGGTAAAGGGCTAGTATCCAAAATCTACAAGGAACTCACCAAACTCCACACCCACAAAACAAATAACCCAGTGAAGAAATGGGCAGAAGACCTGAACAGACACTACTCCAAAGAGGACATCCAGGTGGCCTACAGGCACATGAAACGATGCTCAGCGTCACTCAGCATCAGGGAAATACAAATCAAAACCACACTGAGATACCACCCCACACCGTCAGAGTCGCTAAAACGAATGAATCAAGAGACTATGGATGCTGGCGAGGGTGTGGAGAGACGGGCACCCTCCTGCACTGTTGGTGGGAATGTAAACTGGTGCAGCCGCTCTGGAAAACAGTGTGGAGGTTCCTCACAAACCTATCCCATAGGGGAATAGAACTCCCCTATGACCCAGCAATAGCATTGCTGGGGATTTACCCAAGGGATACAGAAGTGCTGATGCACAGGAGCACATGTACCCCAATGTTCATAGCAGCACTGTCAACAATAGCCAAAACATGGAAAGAGCCTTACGTCCATCACCTGATGAGTGGATCAAGAAGATGTGGTATATATACACTATGGAGTACTACATGGCAATGAGGAAGAATGACATCTGGCCATTTGTAGGAAAGTGGATGGACCTCGAGGGTGTCATGCTAAGTGAAATAAGGCAGGCGGAGAAGGACAGATACCATATGTTTGCACTCATATGTGAAACAAGAGAAATTTAACAGAGGACCATGGGGGAGGGGAAGGGGTAAAATAGTTAAGGAGAGGGAGGGAGCCAAACCATAAGAGACTCTTAAATACTGAGGAAAAAATGAGTTGATGGGGGAGGGAGAGAGGGGAAAAGGGGTGACGGGCACGGAGGACGGCACTTCTTGGGACGAGCACCGGGTGTTGTATGGAAACCAACTTGACAATAAACTATGAATGAAACAAAAAGAGCAGCCCCCGCTTCCGTCAGCGGCATCCGAGGTCGGCTGAGGTGCAGTTATGTGCACATCCACACGCTCTCACGCACACGCACTCAGCAGTGATCTCATAGTTATCTGCTCACCATGTGAGAAGGAGAAAAGAAACACACTCTCTGAAAATGAATAGTCTAATTGTTTCCAGGTCAGAGAAAAGGCAGAAGTCCTCAGCTCAAACTTACAGAGTAAGTACAAAACAGGATAAACAGGGAGCCGTCCACACGTGGACACGGGGCAGCGACACCACGCAGCAGGGAGAGAGGGAGCGGATCTTCCGAGCTTCCAGAGAAACAAGGCAGATAGTTACAAAGGACCACAAAGTAGACAGACAGCAGGTTTATCAACTGCAACCCAGATCAAAAATCGACCAGTGTCTCCAAAAGGGAAAAATGATCACCAATCTACATCTTGTGCCAAGGCAAACCATTATTTGGGAAAAAGAGAAAGTGAAAACCCGCAAGGACTAAAAGGATTTACCGCCAAAGCCTCTTGCGACAAAAGAAGAGAGCTTTCGAGGGGAGAAGGGCCCGCGAGGGAGCCCGCAGCACGGCAGGGTGGAAAGCAAACTTAGACGCTAATAATACACACAGTGATGACTTGACCTAAATATCGACTCGTCACACAATGACAGCAGGTTTGGGGGTTTTAAAGGCAAAATTGCATCGCAAGTAACAGTGACAGGAAGGGTGATGGCGGAGCGGGCAGCTGTGCTGCGTCCACGTCACACGGGCAGGGGTGGGGCACGTACCAACAGGCACCTCCTCCTCACCCCTGCAGCCAGCCGCCCCCCGGCACCCTCCCTGGGGAATGCTTCTTGGGTTTACTACACCAACATGATGGAATTGAAATCATTCTCAAGGCAATGTTTTCAGCTATTATTTGCATGGAAAACGATATTTATCCCCTGTGAAGCTCAATTCAACATTTTCAACAAAACAAGCTCCAGGCTTATGATCCAGACACAAATGGCGGAAGGTTGGAATCACACGCATTAAGGGTTCCCAGGCCCCCCAAGCACCAAGTGCAGGGAGAGACACCTGGGCTGCTGCTGTCCTGAGAAAGGCGTTGCTCCCCGAGGGCCGTGCAGAGACGGTGCTAAATTCTAACCTTGAATTTCAGGGCAGTTCGATGGGAGGAAAAAGGAGGCCCATGTCCCCCTGAAGCCCCACATCAACAAATTCACGCAAGTCACACCAAGTCTCGCAGCGAGACTGCATTTTGCAACTATTCACGCACGAGCATTCGCCAGGGCCCCCGAGGATGTGGCGAGCCCCCACCTCGGGGTCTCTGCAGCAGCCCCCAGCAAGAGGGGTCACGGGTCCCCAGTCAGCCTCCTCACCCAGTCCCTCTGCCCATAACTGCCTCCTGCACGTCTTACCCTCGGCTGACCTGGAGCTTCAGGGAACTTGCCTTGAGGTAGTCGGCACATTTCTAATGAGTGTATTTATTCCTGGGGGTTATTCGCTGTGCTAGGTGGCAAACATAATGTTTGCAGAATGGCATATAAACTAGACACACTACTGCCTGCGGAGCCGCAGCCTGTCAGCGGCCTAACGAGTGCTGGTGCTCTGGAAGCGATGCTCGAACCCTTCGTGTCTCCGTGTGCAGGGTTTTCTGTTTTATTTAGGCCCTTTTCTGTGTTTTAGATACACTGCAGGAAATTGGCCGAGAGTCTAGGGCTGGCGTGCGATGCATAATAAAATTTTCCTTTTCAAGTGAATAATGGGAACTAATCTCCTGGTCAGCACGTTTGCATAGAACTGGTTTCCAGTTCATGGATGACGAGGACTCATGGGCTTGCGTTTCACCGGGAAAATGCACACTTAAAATGCTTAAAATGAAAAATTGTACGGAATAATCACTGAAGTCATATCATTGCAGTATATAACCTCCAAACCAACCAAGAGGGGAAAATCTAGGAGAAACTACTAATCAATAGAAGGTGAAAGAATG
>NC_043709.1:2445778-2448781 GCF_006229205.1 Suricata suricatta
TCATCAAGATAAAAAGCTTCTGCACTGCAAAGGAAGCAATCAACAAAACTAATAAGCAACTAACGGAATGGGAAAAGATAGTAGCAAATGACATATCGGATAAAGGGCTAGTATGCAAAATCTACAACGAACTCACCAAACTCCATACCCGAAAAATGAATAATCCAGTGAAGAAATGGGCAGAAGATTTGAACAGACACTTCTCCAAAGAGGACATCCAGATGGCCAACAGGCATGTGAAACGATGCTCAGCGTCACTCATCATCAGGGAAATATGAATCAAAACCACACTGAGACACATTAGATTTTTAAATGCAGCTAATTCCCGATTTCAAGAAATGTACCTAAATGCAAATCACACAGAAAAGTGGAAAATAAAGGAATGGGAATTATTAACAAGTAAAATACTGAATAAAAGAAAGGAGGTAGCAAGACAGAGGGAATATGATTTAAGGCAAAGCTTTAATAGGGACTAAAAAGAGACATCACATGGAAAAAAAAGAAGAAACCAACCAAAAAATATTTTTGGTTTCTTCTTTTTTTTCCCAAATCCACAATTATTGTGAGTTTTTTAATTTATAAGAAATGAATGTATCAAACAAAAGCTATTAAGAATTTGAAATTCATCTGAAATAGCATAAGAACCAGATAACCAAAATGGTTGTCGGGGGTGGAGGGAGGGCGATGGAAAGGACAAAGCCAAGAGAGTCTCACAGATTTCAAGACTTCCAGCATCACTGCAGCAATGACAAGAGCACGGTGCCAGCAGACGCCAGGAGGGAGCAGCGTCCAGCACCAGACCCACGGGAATGAGGGACTGGGGTCCAGCAGGCGGGCAATGGTGGCTCAGTGGATGAAGGATAAGCTTTCCGGCCACCGTACATCCCTGTGCCAGAGGAGAGACAGACAGGCAGGCAGGCCAGAGGGGCACAGGCAGAGGACTGGGGTGGGAGGCGCTGGATTTCACTTTGCATCTTTTACATAATTTAACAAAAAATGGATGATCAGGTCAAATGTGAAATGTAAACTATAAAGCTTCCCAAGGAAAGTTAGAGAAGAAAGTCTTCATGACCTTGGGTTGGGCAAAGAATTTTGACATACAATTCCAAGTGCATGACCCATAACAGAAAAAATACATAAATCAGACTTCGCAAAAACAAAAAATCTGTGCTCTGGGCAAAACATGGTAAGAATGAAAAGGCAAGGGGCACCAGGGCGGGGGCGGGGGGCTCAGTTGGTTAAGTATCTGACTCTTGGTTTCAGTTCAGGTCATGATCTCACCATTAGTGAGTTCAAGCCCCATGTCAAGCTCTGTGCTGACAGTGCAGAACCTGCTTGGGATTCTCTCTCTCTCTCTCTCTCTCTCTCTGCTCCTCCCCTGCTCACTCTCTCTCTCAAAATAAATAAATTTTTTAAAATATTTTAAAAATGATGTGGAACCAATCTTTGCAAGTCATGTGTCCCACAGAAGACTTGCATCTGCCATTTGTCAGCTAGAGCCACGACAACAACACAAGTAAGAAAACCCAAACTAACAAATAGACAGATACCGAGCAGACATGTCACCAAAGAAGACAGCCCGATGGCCACAGGCACAGGGGAAACACTTGGAATCATCGTCATCAGGAAAATGTGAATGGGAGCCATGACAGATACCACGTCACACCCGCCACCATGCTGAAAGAACAGCAGCACGACAATACCGAGTGGCGGGCAGGACGGAGACCAAGCAGCTGGATTTCCCTTCCTGCCGGAGGGAGTGCAAAGTAGTATAACCAATGTGAGAAAGAGGCGGCGTCTTATACAAAAGGCAGTTCCTTACAAAGTCCAATGAGCAGTCACCAAGTGACCCAGAAATCTCACCTGTTGGTGTAACAAGAAATGACAACAGTCACACAGAAGAATACAAGTATTTTCGGCAGCCCCAACATGGACACAATCCAATGTCCTTTCAGGGGTGGGCAGATCAAGAAACAGACAAGGAGGCTTCTCCAACCAGATCAGGACTCTGCGAAACCTGCAGCAAACTCAGGAAGCCACTTTCCCAAAGCCAGTGACTACCCACCGCACGATGGACTCCTACCCAGAAATAAAGGCAATGAGTTCTTGATTCACACCAACAAATGGGTGACTCTCAGGCACATTCTGCTAAGTGGCTGATGCCCAACTCAAGAGGCTGCATACATCATCCCATTTCCACGACATTCTAAAAGAAGCAAATGGCCAGGGGTAGAGAACAGGCCAGCTGTGGTCAGGATGTGTGGGAAGGGGGAGGGCTGATCACAGCAGAGCAGCACAAAGGACCTTGGGGGATGTCACAACTTTTCTCTGTCCTCACTGCAAGGTTTCAATGATGATGCGTTTGCCAAAACTCACCATTATGTGCAATAAGAAGTTCATTTTAGCATAGGTGATCTTTATTTGAAAAAATAAATATATCCAACTCAGACACCCAAGCTGGACAAGAGTATGAAGGGAAAAAATTATAAAGCATTCTTACATAAAAACAGAGACAGAAATAACAACAACAACAACAACAACAAAGGCGCCAACAATTCATATGTAGCCCTCTATAATACATCATTACTGAGTCGGTGTTTTCACCAGAATCCTAAAACATCTCAACATCAGGAAACCTATTATTATGACCCACAAGGGCAGCAGAATAAAAAAGAATACAAACGATCACCTAAATAAATACAAATACAGCATTTGATAAAATTCAGTTCTCATGGAGGATGGAAGGCTTAGCCAAGATTAGAAGGTTGCAACTTCTGTAAGGGAATCAAGACTTTCTGGAACCAAGAGTGGACTTGAGAAGCCACTTCATTATAGTCAGCAACCAGACACGGATATTGCTTCCCACTGTTTCTGCTTTATCTTGTTCTAGAAGTCTTGAAAGGTGAGAGAGAGAGAGAGCGAGAGAGAGAGAGGAAGAAAGAAAGAAAGAAAGAAAGAAAGAAAGAAAGAAAGAAAGAAAGAAAGAAAGAAAGAAAGAAAGAA